>NC_054548.1:4640771-4860771 GCF_017654505.1 Polyodon spathula
CCGTTTCCCAATAAACACTAAAAGAAATAGCTGTTGCAATTCGAAACACAATTATTAATAGCAGCATTCTGTTTCTGCTTTTAAGAAGACGTATCCTACATATCAAGTACATATCAGTACTATCCTAGATTTATTTTTTTTAATCTATCACACCTGGCTGCAATAACCTTTAAGTTTGATGTCATACAGCTATTGATACTGCTAGTGCCACAAAGAAACACTCCAGTTGTGTTTTATCTTCCTGTTTTCAACACACCATACTCTGGTGGGTTGAATCATTTTTCAAGTTATTTTTTCTTCAAAAGCTCTGACCCAGTTCTGTCATGCCGGGGACCCTTAGCCCTATCTACCTTGAATATATCACCACAAGATGCGTCTTTATGTCTGAGCTGGTTGGGTGTACGTTATACCCCTTTCATTTCCTGGTCCCTTACAGTTCTAAAACCACTTCCCATTCTTGTCACTTTAGGTCTATCTCAATTCCAACCTCTGGCTGGAGCTGCAATTTGACTACAAACTCAAACAAAAAGGGTTTGATCAAATCTAATTATATACATGCTGAGTGATTGTAATGTTAAAGCATACATATTCAAAATGCACAAGCTTGTGAATTCTAGGATTGATTTGATCATCCCATATCCTGCCGGGATAAGCTGCAGCTGGAAGTATTTTACAGCCCTGGGGAATCACCTTGGATTGCATCAATCACCTAGTCATGGTTATCCTGGGATAACCTCTAAAAAGAGGTGGATGCAATCCAGATGGACTACCCAGTGCTGAAAAGTGCTTTTAAAAATCTAGCAGTAGCTTATCCCAATGGTGTACTGACTAATCAAACCAATTTCATTGCTCTCCAGAGACATATTAAGGCTGAATCAATTAGCTTTCAATAAAAAACTTTGTTTTAGCTGTAGCTTTCCAAAAGTATTGCCCCATTCCTCCCCAACTTAACCAACTCCATGCCTTCTGCACTGCTTTTACTGCAAGGCATCACAGTAGAATAGACAGTGGCCAGGTTTCCATGCTGCTTAGAAAGTCATTACTCTCTCTCCACAGTCATTATTTATGTGACGTAACACGTACATACCATGTGCATAGGAAGTGTGTGCAAAACGTTGTACAACTTTAAGGGCTGGGTAAATCGTCTTTTCATGCTAAAAAGCACACAATTGATATGTCCAGAAGTCATACATTATGTTTATGAGGCTTTAGCAGTGCAAATCCTTTCTACTATAACTGAAGACCATGCCAAGCAATCTTTTATTGGCAAGCTTCTTTGACCAAATGGGGGGGGGGGGGGGGGGGGGGAGCATATTGTATGAGGTGTTTAATAACCTCTTCATTCAGTGTGTTTTTATTTTTTTTACATGATACCATTTATTCAACGTTTCAGATGATTGCCAAAGGTGGCCAGATTTTTAAGTCCTTAAACTGGGACAGTATGGAAATACTGTGAATACCTTCTAACGTCCAAGCTACAGGGAAACGCTAGGGTTTTTATTTTCACTTTGGCAATGTTTGATCTAATATCATATTGAAAGTGAATGCAGAGATGGTGATATTCAGTGGAATCTTTTACTTTCAAAAACTTTTTTGGTGAATAAATTTTCTTATTGTCTTTGTAATTCCATTTCTACAAGTATAGTTATTACATTACACAAGTAGCAATTCAATAATATCAAATCTCTATCTATATGCTATTCTCCAGTGTCCAATCTGCAAGCCAGACCCTTCCTGTATGAAAACATTACCTATCTCAATATTTATATTTATTAAATGGTTACTTTATAGAATAAATTGTTATTTTCAAAATATTTAATTTCTTACCAATATTTGTTCTGTATATTTTTTTCGATTGCAGTTTCTGCTTGGATCATTAGTGTGCCCTGATTAATAAATACTAAGAAATCTTTTTCAGCCACTTTCTATTATTAAACTATTATTATTAAAGCTGATGAAATGTGTTAAACATATTTTGACTGTGCAATAAATGAAGCCCACTAATCAGCTTTTCTGAGTTTTGTTTAGGGGCTCTGATTGCAGGAACAGGAATTTCCTTCTGAATTCGTTATTAAGTCAGGTAAACAGTAATCCAGGTAGGCAAACCCTTTAAATTTCTCAGATTAGTTGTATTTCCAATTAAATGAAAATGTGATTCTTTTTTTTGTAATTGTTTTTTTTTGTAATTGTTTTTATTTTTTTTTAAATTTAGTCGTTGCCAATAATTTTTTTATTTTCTCCTAATTTGAAATGGTCAATTATTTATTTATGCTCTTCTCTCCGTTACCACCCCTGTGCTGACTCGGGAGTGGCAAAGACGAACAAACGCTGTCCTCCTAAGCGTGTGCCGTCAGCGCAAGTTATTTTTCTGTCATCTATATGCAGGTGTATGAAATGAGTGATCAGCTTAGCATAGAAACACACAGTACGTTGCTGACACCGTGCAAGACAAGCCATAATACCGGTGTAAGTCCCAAGTCAAGTAGTCCAAGTCCCAAGTCACGACTCAAGTCAATTCGTTCAAGTCTCAAGTCAAGTCTTAAGTCCCAAGAAAAGTGACTCGAGTCATCAACTCGTCTCAACAACTCTGGTATATGGTAGTAACACAGCAGCCTGCATGAAAATACAATACTCTGTTACTGGCGTGATGATGCTGGGTGAAAAAAACGGGAGGAAATTTGTGTTCCAAGAAAGGTTCTGGGGATACTGGGACCAGTGTTCCAAAAGTGGGATTGTCCTTTCCAAAATGGGATGCCTGGTTACCTTACATTTGACACATAAAAAATGCTTTAGAATTAAGTTGTTTTATAAGCAAGGTTATAAAGAAAACACTAAAGCTACTACAAATATAAAAATAAACCTTTGCAATAAATACATAAATAAATAACAAAGCCCTTCTTTACACTTGCTTCGGTTATCTTTGTCATTGGTCATCGAAGAGCTGCTTGCTTTAGCCGAGATTGTTCTGCCCCCCCTTATCATTAAGATGCAATTCATTGTACACTAGCTTAAGTACCATCTATCATGGGCACCTAGAAAGTCACATTTGTACCAAAATATGTATAAATATAGCGTATTTATGTAATGCCATGGCTAGATTTGTCCTGTCCCGTCCCATCCTGTCCCCCTCCCACACCCCAATGCTTTTTTTATTGAATTTTTTTTGGTGGCAAAATGAGGCAGGCTGCACTTGCAGTGTTTAAACACAATCTGAAAATCTTGTGGAAACCCAGTTTAAGAAAGCTGTACGATATTAGCAATCACACAAGGCCAAATTTGAACCAAGACACAAACACTTAAATAAATCCTCCTGCATTTTAATATGCATTAGTTTATTTGCATTTGGAACAAGAATTTCTCTGGCTAAAAGAAAACTACATGGAAACAACCCGAAAGTACTACCAAAATAGATTGTATTGTTCTTTTTCCATGGAAACTGCCCCCATTGTTATATATTTGACTATAGTGGAGTTATAATCTTTCCTAACTGTGGTTGAATTAGCTTTTTACCACTGACTGCTCTTTTTTACTCACTGAAATAGTAAATCATTCAGTTTGTATACAATGCAGAACAATCACAAAGATGTAATGCTTTGCATTCTGTAAATGTGCTTCTTAGCTATGAAGGTTTTAAGAATCAGCTGCTTCACAGTGTTTGGATGTAACGCAGTTCGACTATCAATGCAGCCTGCCCCAACAGCAAGATATACTGTTGAAAATGCACATTAATAGCGTTGAGGCAGAACTGAACACACTTTGTCCACATATCCAGCTTTTGTCATAATTCACATTCGGAATAATGCCTTCAATATATTTTCTATGGCACCTGCTGATTTACAAAATGGGGTAATTATAAAGAGAATGAGTGAGCAGCAGTTGGCTGTAAAATGCCATTATTTCTAATGGGATCTGTTAAACAACAAAGCATGTCATGCTTTCTCACGTATCTGAGCATGATCCTGTACTGCCTATATTTATATAATGTTTATGCATTAGCATATGCTATAGTTGTTTTACAAACATGTAAGCTGGTTTGCCTTAAAACCACACTGCATAAGTTTTTAAAAAATAGTTTTCATGAGGAAGAGATTTTATTTTCCGAACTGAGCTCCTTGTTTTCATGATATGAACTTTTTTTTATGGCAGATGATAAAGAATTAGTTTCTAGAGACTTAGTGCCCAAAGCACTGATGCATTAGCAGGTGTGTATTGGTAGCACTGCGTATATTTCCAGCATCAGCTGAGAATTGCTTAAATTGCTCCAAGACATTCAAGAAATTGAGCCTGTTGGTGCAAGATGTATCAATTTACTACAGTATGGGCCATAGGCTATCCATTAACGATGCTAATTTGGTTTTAATAGACACTTGAATCTAAGTAAATTTTTGTTTGTTTATTTATTTATTTATTTCTATAAAACAATGCATGACTTCCACTGGATGCCAAGATACATTAAATAATACAAATATAAAAAAGTCTTACTGATATAAAGAATAATTAAGTAATTAACACCTGAGTGTTAATCGTGGACATTATGTAACTGGTGTGTAGTGCAGGCCACAAGCGTCTTAATTCCTAATCTTTACCTCTTCATGTTTTTCTTTTTTAAAATTTAACTACAGCTTCCCTTTTTCTTTGAACTAAAGGCCAATAACAAGTTTAACATAAAAAAATGGAATCTAATGAATCTGGGTCCAGTCGTGCTGAATAAACTTCAAGAGGCTGATAAGATGATAGCAACCATAAATAAAGGTTTTAGACCTGTGTTCTAAACAGCACCTGAAAGATGCAATTATGATAACATATTTTAACTAATATATTTTTATATATGTAATTTGATATGCAAAATTGAGAAAGACAAGAACATCACCTAGTTTACAGGATGCATGCCAAAAATGTGTTGGAAGGGGAATCAGATACATTGTTTCTGTGCGTTAGATTGCAATAACCTAATCTTAACTATTAATTATGATTATCATGGCAGACATACAGTGTTTCAATTCAAATGACATCTAACATGATAAAATTATGTGTGTATCCATAGTTGCAATATAGTTGGGAGATAACACCAACAATGGTAAACAATTTGGATTTTGGTAAGATTGTTTAGAAGCAATATGTAAGACTTACAAAATAATTTACTTTCAAAATGTAAGTTAATAAAAAAAAAAAAAAAACTATATCTAGTTTTGTTGTACTTGTAAATCCTCTGAAGTAAGTACAAAAAAATACATACATATTTACAGGGGTGTAAATTTAAAGAAAGAGATACCAGAAAAAGTTAGTAGCCTCCTAAAACACTCTTGTTAATAAACTGCTGATTCGTAGTTTGTAGTAAACAGATGACCAATTTACTAAATGTTAGACATGAGCAATTGTTTAATTATTGATTATTACTTTACTTATGTTGAGACTAAACTGACATAGTGCAGCTCAAGGACTAAATTACAGGTAAGCAGACAAAGTGCAAAAAACTACAGTCCTACATTTTAGGGTTATAGATTGCCAAATATACAGTAGCCTACTGTATGTTTATTTCTAAAAGCAGAAGTGAAACCTACACATAGATGTCAACCGTCCTATATTGTAACTCTAATACACGTATACATGTAGAAATGTAACAGTGTATGGCCAGTGTCATGACTGCCGTTTGTGCTATGTCATGGCATACGACACACAGAATTGTCTTTTTGATTGGCTCCTCAGAACGTTACATTTTTGTTATTACATGCAAAGTGAAATCTCTCTGTCGTCACTCATTGGGATTATAAATCCAGTTATTCTTCCATAACAAAACACTCTACGGTTTTAATGTACAAACGTCACAAAGGCTGTCAATGCCTCTTGCTGATGAATTACCGATTCTGTTGAAATCATATTCAGCAGAAGCAGCACATGCATTATTTATTTTTTTTTAATTATAAAAAATCCAGTAAAAATAAAAGCACTTGTTACATACTAGCTATAACTCAAGGATGCATCAAGTGTACTTGGAGCCCTTCTTCGGTACTATAAATACTGCTTGTTGCAATAACAGAACACGGTACATCTATCTAAGTCATTTCTTGAGCACAGATTTTCCATTATCAATAGGGGCTGATTACCTCTAAAACCTTTGCTCCCTTTGGTGTGTAGGTTGTCTTTCTCCCTTTTATTTATCCACAAACAACTTCAATAGATGTCAAATGATTCAACGTTGACATCATAAGTAATAAGAAGGGGGGGGACGGGGGGGACTGTTTTCTACAAACCCTAAAACTAACAACAAATAAAAAACATACAGGCAAATATAAATCCATCTGTGAGCTGCATTTCAATTGAGACCTAGTTTGAGGTGCAACCTACAGTAGCTAAGCTTTGAAGACTAAAGTCTGTAAAAAGCAAAAACATTCATGCCTTTCTCAAGCAAGCCTTTGAGAGAAACACTTGATTCCCAAAGGTAAAACACCTATAAGTAGGCCAAAACAAGGCCCAGAAAATGTCTAAAGGTGAACGGATCTGCAATTTAAATAATAACATTTAACTAAAAAGAAAAGGAGCACATTGTTAGATCTCCACAACTTGACAAAATAGTTTCCTACCAGTATCCATATACTGTAATGTTTTCTAACCTTGAAAAATCAGGTGAATTTCTGGGAGTAATTGACAGTGTTGTGTGATGCACTGCTGTTATGGTTTCTGTCCCTTGTTGTGAGATGAGATGAGGTTAACAGCTCCAAAAACACTTATACAGACAAGTCCTTTTTGATAGTGGTTAAGACACTGGCTTGCGGAGTGTGAGGTTGCTGGTCCACGCCCAGCCTCCACCCTGTTACAAGGGCATGTACCATGTGAAAAACTGATCTTCCATTTTAAATAAGTAAAGTACTGTATAGTAATTAAAACCAGGAAACAAATGTACGACACCTCAGCCCTACCACAACTAGATTAAAGGAAGTCCTCAGATTGTTTACCTTTTAGGAAGTCTGTTACTGATTCACTTTCTAGGTCATTAACATTAGCTGTGTCTTTGGGACCAACACATCTTACTTGATAAAATGTATGTCAGTCAAAGAGGGAAGCAGCTGGTTGGTTGAAGTGAATTTTGTGAAACTAAACATTCCATATATATTTTATAAGGGATGTGAAAGAAAACTGCTTATGACAGATACGTCTTGGTTATCACACAGAGCAACTAAATAAATTATTTGTTTACAAAGAAATCTTTCACAAAAGAGGAAATTATGTTTCTAACAAGTTTCAAGTGCAACATTATTTCTAATTCACTAGAATCTCTGGAGAATTCCTCAGAAAAGACTGAAACAAAATGTGCGTGAAGAATCGTATCTATTTCTAATTTGTCACTGAGTGCATGATGTTTATCTTGAACAGTGAGGATGGAAACCATGTCACACGGAGACCCAAAGGACTTGATTAAATTGCAGAACTGTAGGGTGGCTATAACGAAGAACTGGGTTCTCTTCAGATTACAGGAAGTCTTGGATTTCTAAATGTTCTAATTTAGTTAGACAAAAATCTTACTCAGTTTCCCTCTTTCATTGATTGATTTAATTATATTAAAATCAATACTGGGTAGATGGAAATCTTCAGCTCTGGCTTTGACGAAAGGGACCTGGTTCTCACAAATCTTGTTAAATTCATCAATATACAATGAGATAGCAGAGATGAGATCAGGTGGAAAAGAAATAAAAACCAAGAGAGGTTATCAAGGTTATTTTAAAAGAAACTGACAGAACTTCTAAAAAGTATGCAACTATGACTATTTACATTTTATACTAGGAACACATGCTTCAATCTTAATATGAGTGTCACCACAATGCGTGTAATATTGCATTCATACCTAGAACGTCAGATATTTTCAAAACAATGGTCTGTACTTCTATAAACGGTCCTACCTTGCTGCTTTAATTTCTGACATGATGTTTTTCTTTAAAGTAGCAAAACAAAAGCCGAAACATCAACTACTGAAATTTAAATGTAAATTGCCAGGGGCTCCCGAGTGGCACATCCACTAAAGTTGCTCCATGTGGAGTGCAGGATGCGCCCTATAACCTAGAGAGCACAGATTTGAATCCAGGCTATGTCATTGCTGACTGTGACTGGGAGTTCCCAGGGGGCGGCGCACAATTGGCTGAGCGCCGCCCGGGTAGGGAAGGCTTAGGTCAGCAGGGCAATATATAGTTCACCACACACAAGCAACCCCTGTGGCTGACAGGGTGCCTGTGGGTCTACAGTGGAGCCATTCAGATCTGTGTTGGCCTCCGGTACTATAAGTCTGGTGGCTTTGCTTTTAATTTTCCGTAGTGCGAAAAATGACGGCTTAGCAGGAACACGTTTCGGAGGACGTTTGTTTCAGCCTCCGTTTCCCGAGTCGCTGGGGGCTGCAGCGATGAACTGGGATTAATAATAACTCAATTGGCGATTCCAAATTGGGGAGAAAACTGCGGTAAAAATCATTGGTAACGACTAAATTAAAAAAAAAAAAAAAAAAGTAAACTGTCTAATCTTCATGTTTCATTTCCTGAAGGATTTTTTTTTAAATGTAAAAACGTTACCAAAAAGCAAATGTTTGAAAATGTATCAGGTTTTTTTTTTTTGTTCTCTTTTATCTGATAAAGCAATTATTTCAGCCGGGTTACAGAATGTCTACACTTTTTTTTTTCAAGACTATGGTCTATAGTTCTCAAGGCTATGTATGCTTTTCTTGGTGATCTAACTTTTAAAATACTCAAGACTGTAATAAATTGTGATCTGTAACTTTAAACACTGAAGAGACATGCTTCAACATGTCTTTTTTCTTGTATATGTAAGCAATAAGGCACCACAGTGTGGGATATACTCTAATATCACCATATTGGTGTATTTATTGATTTCACTACTTAAGGGCTGATAATTATTATGGCAACACAATAGTACCGCTATATAGTTATGGTTTCGTCTTTGTTTCCGTGTTTGTTTTTTTCAACCATTAATGGCAATAGTAGGGGGTACTACGTAGGGGAATGACCTTTAGAACATAAACACTTTGTGACATTAACTCCTTAAATCTTTAAATACATTTTCCATATGATTAGTGTTTTAAAAGATAAGAAGGGGGTCACAATGTTAATTCCCCCTGTGTACAATATTAATTATAAGCTGAAGGGGAAAAAAAAAAAACTACAACAGCTATAGCTATAATACCTGGTGCCAAGGTAGCGGTCTCAGCTGACTTAATTCCCTGCGGTGGTTAGATTTGATTGGTTTTGTTATTTTTGATATCTGTTTTTGTGGCATGTACATTCGAGTGGTTGAGAGGTCCGCTCAGAAGGACACGTACCCATAACTCATTGTGTGAGAAGGCTTCCCACTTGGCGGGGGATATCGACTCTCTGCGGCTGGCCTCGTGAAACTGATTCCGGGCCGCGGGCTACCAGTTTTATCATCAATGTTTTTATACACAGACAACCTTATACACAGACCTTGCACCACTGCCGTGTTTAATAAGACTGTAAAATGTCAATGTTAATTATAGTTTGCCATGTATAATAAGTCAATGATGATGGTAACAATAATAATAATAATAATAATAATAATAATAATAATAATAATAATAATAATAATAATAATAAATGCAATGTCTTTATTCAACACTTATGTAATAGAAATAGATCCACAAAATAAAGTGTTGTTCAGTTAGAAAGTATATATTTTGAATATTTTGTAAATGTACATGTGTATGGATTCTAGCATCATTTTATTTTACAAGTAATAGGGGTTCAAGGAAGTGTTCTACCGTTTAAAAAAAAAAAAAAAAACTCTTTGGTGGAAGCGAGTGTGATGCTCAGATGACAAGTGCAGTAACATAATCCAAGATTAAGGGTTTAAACTAACACCTGGGGGATGGTACTAAGGTTTGAGGTTTGGTCACAAATGAGCTGGCAGTTTAAATTAGCAATAGTCCACATCACTAAACTGCCAAGAGGTTCATGCCTTCCTGAAACATTGCACAACTAGATTGTAAACTGGAAGTCATAGTTGAAGGGAAGTACTAAAATAGACTGACACCTGATCCAAGCTAAGGGCTCTTCTAGACAGACTATTAAAGACGTATTTTGCCCAGCAGCAGAACCTGTGTGGCTTTACTATACAGTGTTTGTTTGTTTGCACAAATCCTATTGTAATCTGATAAAAGAGTATCAATTAAAAGGGGAATTGGGTGATCAGATGGGAGCAAATCCTACATACAGCCTGATTCATTGAGTACACAGAGTGATTGATAAACTCTGAATACGCTGAGAAACACAACCTTAGAAAACTCAGTCGTGCAATTGAAACACCAGCGTGTTCACACAGCTAATTACATTAATTTGTGTTTGTAACAATAAGTGATTAATATCAGAATGCCTCAGTCATTGCTATGTTTTACAATCAGAGTTCCATAAATACTAAAATTATACACCTTTCTAATTCCAGAACACTAACCTTAAGTTGCTAAGTAACACCAATCACAAACAAAACATTTTAAAGAGTCTGTCTAATAAAACACTGTAAAATAAACAAGACATCAGTCATGACAACTGTTTTAATCTGCTTTCCTGCTTGTGTCAGACAAGGTTTTCCCTAGACTACATGTCAAAGAAGAGTTTCTAATAGTCCCATATCACCTGAGCTGTAAGAAATTGAAGGTGTTAATTATCTCTGATGTCTCGTTTCCTCTGCCTTTTCCCAGGTATAGCTGAGTTGGAAGGTCTGGGCTATGTTTAGTTAAAAATGGCTGTCTGCGTTCCAGGGTAATTGTCAGGTATAGTTGACCCAGGAAGTAGTAGTGCGGCAGTAAAAAGGTAATGTTGTGCTATTCATTTTAATCTTGTATTCATTTTTCAATTTGATCTCAACACTGAATAACGATCGATCCACTGCTGCCACAGAATTTCTGCAATTTTGTAAAACACTTTTACGTTTCTAACTGTGCCTGACAGCTGCTCGATTGTGGTTTTCCTCCCAAAGGTTGAGGAGTGCTGGAATGTATTCTGCGTCCTGAGATGCAGCTGAGGTATAGCTGAGCGTCAGTGGAAACACCCTCCAGCTACACCTCGCCCACCGTCCAGCTCAGCTATACCTGGGGAAAGTGGTTTTGGGAAGTTATATGTCCCCAAACTAGGGCGAGCTCTAATGCTGCATTACTCTGAAGTACACACACACACACACACAGCCTGCAACAGACAAAGAATGACCTTCCCGCCTACATATTCCTATGTTTCTGTCTGATAGTTGCTTTGAGCTCACATTATTTGTACATAGCAAATATGAGGTTAACTTTTCAAATACCAACACTGGAGCAATGTGATTGTGTAAACCCAGCAAACATGCTCCAGGAAGATATTTGTGATCCCAAGAACAACTGTACACAAAGTGAACATGCCTTTATTTAAAATACAGAATCTGGGAGAATCTGTGTCTCCAGAAGCATCTACAGCACATCTACACGTGAACTGATAACGCCACGTCGACTCCAATAACGCTACACTTCTTTACAAAGGATGTTCCTGGTGTATTAACCAAAATATCTGTAGCAACTGTACAATATTTCTTTCATTTAGTCTTATGAACTCTTAATACAGTATACTTTTTAATACTGACACTTTTTTAAGGCCAATAAATCCAAATATTACTTAAGGTACTGATATTAATAAGTGCAACCCTAGACGAGCTTAAAACTCCTTTAGATACGGAATTACAATTGAAAATAAAATTTACTGTTTAAAAATAGTAGAAGCCCAGAATGTACCCCCTATGCCATTTTAAGGCTTCCAACAACCACAGAACATTAACCTAACAGGTTATGTGTGGATATGTGTTTGTTTAACTCTGACATATTACTTACTATGATAAAATACGCAGCTGGAAGTGGCTGATACCTTTTTTAATTAATAAAGCACAGTTGTAGTCCATTCATTGTTTCTGCGAATTAAGACTTTTAATTGATCCTACGCAGGTGCTTGTAATTGAGAAATATGCATTAGGCTGGTGGTTTCACTTTTAATTTGCTCTGGGATTTTGCTTACACAGCTGAATCTGTGAATAGTGCTTGTCTGCAGTCCAGAAAACCTATTTTGTCTCTGCTTGGAGTAAATATCCCAAAGGTAAATGTGCAAACAACATATTGTAAACCCATACTACGCATACATTTGTAATGCACTTAATACATGACAATTTTAAAGCGATTATAGCTAACAAAATCATTTTTAAATTGTACCTGCTTTGTACTTCCATTTGCTACACAGGTTGGAGCAAGCATGTATTTTAATTTTAAAGCATGACATCTGGTACTACACTGATAAAGAAAGTTCTGCTTGCTTGCCCTTCAGAAATAGGTTACTGCTTCACTTCCAAGGTCATTTCACATAAGCGGTGTCTTCATGGTCAAAGAATGCTACTGGCTGTAAACGATGAAGGAGTTGCAACACTATCTGAAAGTACACCTAGTATATAAAGATTTATGTAAACTAGTATAGTACCAGTCATCATGTTTTACAATAAAAATACACTAAAAGTTTACATCAATAGTTCATTGGGCATATACATAGTGTTATTTACATTTTAAATAGTGAGCATATTTTTGAGTAGTATTGATCCTTGGGATAACAAAATACTGAGCTCAAGTCATGTGATTTCATAAAAACGGCAGGTGTTAGGGATTAAGAATCTGTATAGACATGATTTTAATTAACACAAAGAACAGTGAAAGATACGACCATGCCCTGCTTGAATAATGAAGATTGCCTGGTTGCTATCAGCATGATTGACGACAGCCTGTCAGTGAAAGAGGTTGCCCGGAGAATGAGATGTTCTGCTTCAACAATCAGCTGACTTCCAGAGAACCAAGGAAACTGGCTCTGTTAGGGACGGGCCATGTCCAGGAAGACGAGGGTCACTGCACCAGCCCAGGACCGTCAGATCTGAACGATTTATCTGCGCATCAGCAGAATGACTGTAGCTCACCGTCTGCATGAAAATGATTTGCATGCTTGGAGGCCGTTCAGGGGTAACATGTTGACAGCTGAGAGACAAAATCACCATCTTCTATGGGCCAGAGAACTTCTGAGGTAAGGCAGAGAGAGTGGGGGAGTGTTTTATTCACCATTGAATGCCGTTTTGCCCTTGACAGACTTGACAGAGGACAACAAGCCAACCGGTCGGGCGGTGGAAGTGTGATGACGTGGAGAGAAATCTCCTTTAACAAAAGAACGCCTTTGGTGCAGATTGAGGGTAACATTACTGCTCAGTGATACATTGCTGATACAGTTTTTCCATTCCTGCAAGCCAATCTGAAAGTGTCGCTTTTCCAGCAGGACAATACAAGACCACACAGAGCTAAGATTACAATTGCACGACTTCAATAAAACAATGTCGAGGTCTTGCCATGGCCAGCTTTTTCTCCTGACCTAGTCCAATAGAACATCAGTGGAACCAAATCGCCAGTACCATCCACATGAGACAACCGTGAACAGCCAACCTTCGCCAGCTGGCTGCAGCTGCACAGGAAGAGCGGCGGAACATCCCACAGCAGTCCATCCAGAGGCTGATCAGGTCTATGTGTCAACGCTGCCAGGATTGTGTTAAGCTCAGGGAGGTCATACCCGATAACAACTTTGTATTTTATTTTTTTTTGTGTCGCGCGGTTCATACTGAAAACTTATCAAGATTCTTTGATCTGTATTTCTGTTCACAATTTGTTTGATATCGGTGTTTAAAATATTTGATTAAATCTATTAGAGTGTTGCGTTTCTTTTGTGCATCACTGTAGGTCTACCCACAGGTTTTTATCTTCACGCAGACAATCCAAATAAACTATTGCATGACTTAAATACTTATACTTAATTACCATCTTAATCAACAATGAACTAAATGTACCTTGAGAAATGTGGTCCCAACTTCCCGTCTAACATTGGGACTTCTTACTTTCATGAGACACATAGGGGATGCAAACTACTTGTTATTCTTGGTCCTATGTATCTTCCCTCTACAAGTTTTCCCACAAAACTGATGTATATATATATGACTATATATATATAAATATATCTAATATATATATATATATATATATATATTTGTATGTATTATGCATTTTCCACTGTATTTAATGTACTGTACATTTTTTCAACTGTATATCATGTATTATGCATTTCTCTGTATTTAAAGTATTCTGGATGTTCTTGTTACTGCATCTTGTAAAGCGCTTTGTGATGGTGGCAATATATATATATTGCTTGGTAAGGGGTTTTGTACAGTAAGTTGGCCACCTCTCGATTACTTTCCTAAACTTTTCTTTCGTTTGGTTTGCTACCCGAACAGCTCCTTTTCTTGACATTGGTTGACATGTGTCTGAACTTTTCTCTGTCCGGTTTAATACAAGAATCTGGTACCTGCAATTTGCTGTGGGGATTTGTGTACAGCAAGACTTGACCATTCATTACACACATAGATGTGTAGTTACATGTTTAGTTTTGTAAGTAAACATGTTGGCAGTTTCAGTTTTGTAATGACACTGCATTTAGACATGTGGTTGTGTTTTTTACAATATAATTACTATGTAATC
Source organism: Polyodon spathula (assembly GCF_017654505.1). NCBI lineage: Eukaryota > Metazoa > Chordata > Actinopteri > Acipenseriformes > Polyodontidae > Polyodon > Polyodon spathula. The sequence goes on from NC_054548.1 coordinate 4,655,353, forward strand.
ACACATGAAATCACAGTACAGTTAGACACTTTTTTGTTTAATTTTACCAAACATGGGGTCCTATTATATATATAAGCTATGGAAGAATTATGGGGAAGGGATGTTGGTTACTTCCTCAGTTGATTACTATTCTTCATATTCTTTAACACTTAGGTAAATCTTTTGTTGATGATGAAAACTGCTCATATCCTCCAACTTTATGATTGTGTGGCTTTGTCCCTGTTGCCCAGACATAACCCCATAGTTTCCTCTAAAAGGACAATCAGCCAATACAATATCACTTATTGTTACCTTCCTCAAAGAAGTGATCAATACTCTGACATACATGTTAGTTTAGACTATTAAAGAGCCCACAGAGGGTTCCCCAGTGGCTCGCCTGGCAAAAGCACAGCCCCCTCGTGGTGTGGAGGGTGAGTCATATAGTCCGGGGAGCAAAGGGGAGCGTCCTGGATATGTGGAGTCACCGGGAATTCTGAAGGGATTGGCTTTGGTACTGTCATGGGTTAGGAGGTAAAACCTGCAAGGACTGTTTCTCCTCATGGAGCTGCAGCGAACTCTGCTGGCCAGGTGCCCAGTGAGCTCAGATGGACACCTGCAAGGCTGGCCTTTGTCCTCCAGAGGCCATGAGCTTGCGAGTTCCTGGGTGTAAATGAGGAAGCTGGCTTGGTCGTGGGATCGGAGGATGCCTGCTGAACCTTCAGTTATTCTGAGCTATGTCGGGAATTGCTGCAGTGAGGGGAAAAAAATAATTGGACATTCCAAATTGGGAGTAAAATAATTGGCTCACTAAATAAAATTTAAAAAAAGCATCATACAAGCCTTATCTCTAGCTGGATGGTATTCAAATTCAGAACCAGGAAATTCATATTCATATTTGTATCCATAACCAGTAGACCAAACTCTCTTCTTGGTTTAATATTTAGTTATTCAAACATGCTTGTTTTTTTTATTTTTCTTTGTGTAATAAAGGTTATGCAAGGGTTCATTTGCATATGTGTGTTACAGTAAATGGTCCCAGAAAAGCATAGCAGAAGGAACATGTTAGTAGTCATAATTCTAACTGACAGGATGGCTTCAGTACAAAATGTTTTATGTGCTATTGTGGGCAAAGAACATGCTCAGAAACAGGTTCAATGAAGACATCACTATCTAGGAAAAGATTCCTTGTAGGAACAAAAATAACTGAAAACCTACATGAAGAAAAATATGATCTTGTTCCTTCCTGTGTCGGGAAGATAAAATAATGCCATTGAAATGCCTGAATCAATGAGGCTGTGTTAAAGCAAATTGATCTGACTCTGAGGAAGTTATGGCATGGTTCCAGTCACTGGGAAAACAACAAAAGCATCAGTGCTCTCCTCTGGATATAAATCCTCACAGCTGGAGCTCTTGAGATTTGGCAATGCTGCAATATCAATAAAGGCTGAGTGTTCTGGACATAACCTTGCAGTTCATTTGCTGAGCTTTATCAATACATTGTGTCTTGCTCATAGTGCTGCTTTCTGTGAGTTGCCCCTTTGTGTGATATATCCTGGGCTGCCACAAAATGTATAACCTATTCGGTCAATTTTAATTACATTTTTAGAAACAGTAAAACTCATTCTGCTTCATAAAGTTGAATGAAACCTGCTGAATAATGTTACGTTAACATATTGAATTACATAACGCTTTGTAGTTTTCCATATACTTAACGAAAAAACGACAAATTAAAAAATGTGACAAACCTAACATAAAATACTGTACTACTATTATGGCTTTGTAGACTTTTGATGTTATGTTCTATAGTTTTATTTTTTTTATTATGTCTCAATCCTAACATTCTAGGTGATGCACAACCTTTGGCCATAGCTGTAGATGAATGCACATTGATTATAAAACTGAACAAGGACTGAATGATAGGCAGCAGATCTTAAAGTAACAGAATAAGATCCTAGTAAACATGATTGCTCCTGCCCACTTCCTTGAAGTATGTGTGTGTAAAATTGTAAGGATTGTTTTTCTTCTCGAGAGAGTGGTTTTACATCTTTGGGTCACTGAATTGCCCTTTGGTTCACTTGTTAATGTTGTCAACTTTCTATTCTAGTCACACAAGAGTGCATTGCTCTGTTCACAGAAGTGGAAATACTGGGGTAATGACTCATCAAAGAGATCTAATTTAGAGGAAGACCTTTAACCAAGTCCTGCTAAAGTAAAGTGGAGGTTCTGTAGCTTGTTTTGCAATTCACAGCCTTCAGCATTTTCTAGTTTGCCTCACAATGAGCAGTTATGCTTCTCTCACTGTTTTATTAATGCCCAGCACACTGCAACAATAGACTTCAGAGCTTGTTTCATTATTTAAAGGGCAGAACATTTACAAACTTTGTAGGTAGTACTGTTTTGTAAGCTTGCTTTCTGAAATGTTAAGAAATGAAAGTGAAAGATTGCTCACTATAGTTTACTCCAAATGGACTTAACCATGTCCAGCTCAAAGACGCCAGTAAAAAAAAAGGAAATTTTATGAACTGACCAGACTGACTCCTATAATAATGAATCATCCCATGAACTAGTAAAACCATTATATTAAATCAGCAGTATTGCACATTTTAGAAGTTGCATTTATTTTATTTATTTATTTATTTATTTGGTCTTGTACTGTCGTAATTTCCAACTGTGCTTATAATTGTAATATTACTATTTTACATAATTCAAAAACAAGCAGACTAACTAGAATGACATTTCTCAAATATATGCACAGTCCCACAAGTCTTTTTATGTGTGTTGAGTTTAAGACCAGGCTTCCTCTAACCTTCAGCACATATGAAACACATTATTTCAGAACTGTTATTGCTGACAGTGAAATGTAAATGTTAAATAACGTATTTGATAAGAGAAGCAGGAATATGTCACTAAATTTGTAAATTTTACCTTGGGGAGCAACCTTAACAGATTGAAATGCCTTCTGGGATCTATATGGGAATAACATATTTTGTAAACAAGATGCTTAAGCATACATTCCCTTAGGAGCAATGTTTCATATAAGACTATAATAAGCTTTACAAATTAATCCAAAATATTGTTTGCGGAATTGTGGAGGGCAGTCTGTAAAATGTGGCTAGGTTATTTGTAAATAATCACAATTGGGGATAATATTTGTATATCTTTAATCAACATTGTCTAAAACAATGCTGCATAACATGTTTTAACTTAATTTTAAAGAATCACCATTTTAAATATGTTGCTGAAGAGTATGAGAAGAGAATAACTAAAATGAAACCCTGAATTGTTGAAATATAACATTTACTGTATAAATAAGAACATAAGAACATAAGAAAGTTTACAAACGAGAGGAGGCCATTCGGCCCATCTTGCTCGTTTGGTTGCCTTTTTTCGCTGAATATTTTTTTTAATTGATCTATTAGACCATTTTGGCAATTTAGTTTAACATTTAGATTTGTCTACTTTAGGGATGTAATTGTTTTGCGCATCTAGTACTACATTTTTGAAGAACAACCATCCTTCTTCTGTGGGTGTTTTCTCTATTTTACTCCAATCTACTTCTGTTAGTCTCTGTTTCATACCTTCATAGTTTGCTTTTCTAAAATTGTAAACCTTAGCTTTAGTCATTACTTTTGGGGTTTTAAAAAACACTTCAAATGAGACCATGTTGTGGTCTGAGTTTGCCAGTGGTTCTCTGACCTCTGTTTTAGTTATTCTATCTTCGTTATTTGAAAAGACTAAATCAAGGCATGCCTCCCCTCTAGTCGGTGCCTTGACAAATTGTGTTAGGAAGCAGTCATTTGTCATTTCCACCATTTCTATTTCATCCTTCATGCTACCCACCGGGTTTTCCCATTTTATTTGGGGGAAGTTGAAATCCCCCACTAGTATGGCTTCTCCTTTGCTACACGCATTTCTAATGTCATTGTATAACAGATTATTTTGCTCACCGTCTGAATCTGGCGGTCTATAGCATGCTTCTATTATTATGCCCTTTGAATTTTTGTCTGTTATTCTGACCCATATTGATTCGGTTTTATTTTCTTTGTCCAGGTTTAACACCTGGGCTTCAAGACTGTTTCTTATGTATAGCGCTACCCCTCCTCCTCTTCTGTCCTGCCTGTCTTTCCTATACAGTGTATACCCACAAATATTATATTCGTCCCCATCACTCTCAGACAACCAAGTTTCAGTAACACCTATCACATCATAGTTACCTGTTAGTGCAGTAGCTTCAAGTTCTAGAATTTTGTTTCTGATACTTCTAGCATTTAGATAAATACATTTAATGGTTGTCTTACCTGAGTTGTTGTTCTTGTTTTGATGCGGTCTCCCTTCTGTTTTTTTGTTGATTTCTCCCCCCTTCCTTTCTAGTTTAAATGCTTCTGAACCTGCTCGAGGATCTTTTCTCCAAGTAGACTGGTTCCCTTGTTATTTAAATGCAGTCCATCCCGTCTATACAGATAGTCCTCGTTGTAGAATGTGGTCCAATGATCAAGATAGGTGAAGCCTTCCCGTGTGCACCACATCTTCAGCCATGCGTTTTGATTAATTATTTCCAGCTGTCCATATGGTCCTTTGCAAGGTGCAGGTAGTATACCAGAAAATACCACAGTTTTGGTTTTCTCTTTTAATTTCCTTCCTAGCTCTCTGAATTTGTTTTGCAGGGATTTTGGTCTGTCTCTTCCAATGTTGTTTGTACCGATGTGGACGACTACTACCGGGTCGTCTCCTGTTCGTTCTAGGAGCCTGTCCACCTTCTCAGTGATGTGCTTGACCGAGGCTCCCGGAAGGCAGAACACTGTTGCAGTAAGGGGTCCAAACTGCGAATTGAACTTGCTGTGTTTCTCAATATGGAGTCCCCAACAATCATGACCTCCCTTCTTTTTGCTGTCTGGTCACCACTGTCAATAGGGTCCTGGATGTTGTTCCTTTCATTCTCTTGTTGTTGGTTCTGCTCATCAAAATTCTGAAGTGACTCAAATCTGTTGGTTGTTTTGATTTCTGGTGGTGGTGTTTGACGAAGTTTCTTTTTTTCCCTGCTTCTGCCTACCTGAACCCAGCTGTTCTGACCTTCTATCTCCCTGGTGGCTTTCAGTCTGTTAGGGGTGATGCAGACTTCCATGAATTGTGGGTGTGCCAGTTCCTCAAGATCCTGTTGCTGTCTCACTTCTTCCAGCTCCATTTCTAGTATACTTACTAGTTTATGCAAGTTCTGGATTGCGCGGCACTTTACGCACACTTGGTTTAGCTCCGCTGGGTTTTCTAAGATTTCCCACATCAAGCAGGTGTCACAGCTTACTGGCTTGAAGACCATGTTGAGGGTGTTTTTTTTTATTTTTATTTTTTTAAGTTTCTTCTGCAGCCGTCAACCTGCTTTCAAACTGCTTCTAAACTGCTCTGTACTTTTCCACGCCTGTACTTCTCCCACTCCCTGTCGCTGGGAAGACTGCCTCGTTTAACTGTGTTGTTCTGCTGTGCTGTTGGCTCCTCCCCTCGCCCGTGTCTCAGAACGGCGCTGAATTTGAATCAGCTGCTCCGAGCCACAAGTCCATCTCACACGTCAGGATCACAAAGACACTCAGAGCTTTCCTTCTTTTGTTTTTTTTACAATACAAGCATTTATTTTCTTTTAAGTAATATTAATCATTGATTCACATACTAGTCAGTCCTCTCCTTTTTTTCCCTTACAGACAGACAGCCTTCTACAGAGCGAGCCGCGCTCACATTAACAGCCTTACTTAAACAATTTAGTACCGTTTCTTTTTATAACAAAAAATATATCTTTAAATAGTTAAATATATAAAACATATAAAACCTTAAAGTCATTTTTTCCTTTTTATACTGTGCACTCGCACACACAGTATTTTTAACAGTGCATAATAGTACCTACAAACACGCAAGCATTTCATTTATTTTTTCGACGTTAGTATTTAGGGTTTTAGTTACTGTTATTATGCAATATACCATTATGATATAAAACACCGTGTCCCAGCTGCACACGAAATTAAACCAACACGGCTTCATACTGCAATGATAAAAACACCACCCCAGAGTCAGTTGCATATAACATAGTGCAACACGACACATTGTAAACATCATGCCCCAGTGAGGGTGCTCGCTCTCAAGTGGGAAATTTGAATAGTTATTCCAAGCCATGGAAACAGGGTATTCTGAATGAATCCGTAAGTACTCTGGACATCAGTATTCCCGAAAATGTGATACTGAATACCCACTTAGTAATAGAAAACTAGCGGAATACTAGTTTTTTAGTAGATCGACAGTGAATATATATATATATATATATATATATATATATATATATATATATATATATATATATATATATATATATATATTTATTATCCTTGTAGTCACATTGAGATTAAAACCTCTTCTTAGAGTGAGACCTAGCCAAGTGGGTAGCAGCAAGTCAATTGGACAACAAGAACAATACACAATAAAATACAATTAAGACACAGGCAAATCACATTTAAAACAATAATCAAAATACACAAAAGTAGTCAACTATTTAAAACAAATACAACTCTCAGTCACGAAATCATGCAGTTTACTCTAAAACTGCAACAAAGATATCTGGATCTGCAGCTTTAGTTTGGGCTGGAACTCATTCCAGGACCATGGGGCATAATAAGCAAAGGATCCTTTACCAGCCTCAGTACGCACATTTGGGATTTTAAATTGCAAAAAAGAATAAGATCTGAGGCTATGGTTACTATGGGAAGATATAAGGTATTCATTGAAATGAGTATAGTCATATAATTTACATTGAATAGCCTTATATACCAGATTATAGCAGTGCTTCCACTGTATTGATATGATGGACAGTGGTAGTGTGTTTACATATACAGTTATATGTGTTCTTCACCTCTCCGCAGGCATATCGGCATCCAACGTGTACCATCAAAGTATGGAAATGTAGATTGAGAGAAGGATGAAGAGGGGTGGGGGGTCCTGCCTGTTATCTTTGCTGTGTGTTGCAACACATCTGTAAATTAATTGTATAAATACGTCATACACCCATCTTGTGGCCCATTGCTTTATTTGGTTATTCCATAGGTTGCTGTGCATTACGGGTGAGGAGTGGACAGCTGCAGTTAACGTTTTCCTAAAATCAGACCGGTGATATGATCAACCAATCAAAGACCTGTATTTTCTCTGCAGCAGTCCAATCATAAGTTAGCTGAGGCCGTTTTTATACAGTTGTCCATTGCTGAATGTCGGTGTTGCTAATTGTACAGAGACTGTTCATTTATTGAGAGTTAAACTACATGAGATAAAATACAATGTAATGTACACAATCTGATGGTCACTGTTGTTAAAATATGTATTACTTTAATAATCTAGTAGAACAGTACATTAAAAAGACTATCATATATTGAACTCATGACTGGATTATATATGACTCCTGCATCAAAAGAAACACTATAGAAAATCATGTCTGTCTCATAATCAGAAAACACAAAGATCCTTTTCATGCATCTCACTGTTGCTCTGGAAGATTGTCTCCCTACATTGTAAATACCATCTTAAAAGTAACTTTCTACTTGTACTGTATTATTTGCTTTGCAGAAAGCTAGCAAGGGGACAATCAACAGATTATACATAATCATGCAAGATTCCCAAAGGTTGGGATGAATGGCAGTGTTCCAGTTTACATAAACCTGACTATATGTTTTTTTTTGTTGTTGTTGTTGTTGTTTTTTAAAGAATACAGAGTATATTTCCCATGAGATTTTACATGGGTTGTGGAATTTAAAGTTTGGAATGTTTGTAGTGTCCCCCAATGCATTATGCAATGCAAAACACACACCTTTATGTTTAAAGTTTTCATTTTTCATCTAAAAAAGAAAGTACTAGTTGATAAATCAATGTTTTTATACTGCCTACAAGTATACTGGAGTAACACATTGGTCCCTATTTTGAAACTGGGGCAGTGCACTATTGTTCAGTTGACAAGTGATGTAAACATAAAAAAATGGCTTCCTGTCATTAAATACTCCTATGCTGGAGATCTCTAAGCAAATCAATCAGGGACTGAAGACTTTTTAAACTATATTATCACAAAGGATTTGTGTATCTTATAAGTGTGCCTACATTATTCAATATATGTTAGCTTTCAGATCTGCTTGTCTTCTATTTCTAGTGCTTGGCCTGACTTTCATCATTTAATTTAATAATTTATATTAAAGTATTGTATTTTGCAGTAGAGAGTAGTTGCTTACAGTATATGCATATTTATTCAGGGCAATGAATTGGATTAGCATTTTCTAATTAGCATGCTGCTTTTGAATTGCTATTTATGTTGTTATTGTTGCAATTATGTATATTTCCTTTGGTTGCATGCTATCTCTGTCACTGTATTGTCTTAAAATTATTGATTAAAATGTGGGAAGGTTAATACTGAGGCTGACATTTATTCTTCTTTGTATAATTTGCTTGTTACAAAGACATATAAAAGTACAATTGATCACAGTATCTCTTGCGCTAATCCTGGAAAAAGAAAGACAGATAAGATTTTTACAAGCAACCTAATTGAGTATTGTGCCTTTTTACGTCTTGATTGATTTGAACTGTTTGCCATATTTTTGCTGTGATTACTTTGTTGTTTTTATTAGAACTGATTGACATTCTGAGGAACCTAATTACCTGTTACCATTACCTCATTAGCCCTCTAACTGCCCTTTAAAAGGTGTGTTGTCAGCACAGTGCAGGAGAGACCAATGTAGACTGTGTTGCCTGAGGACCCTGACCAGGAAGTGGATGAGAGACGCTGCAGGAGGAACCCGGAAAAGTTGGATAAACAGATAAAGGGAAATTACAACCAAGTAGTAATACTTTTGTTTGAGTGGTGAACCCTGTTTAGCTTGCAGAAGAGCACAGGCACAATCTTGTATGTGTGCATTTGGAAACCATTCTATTAGACAGTATAACACACATTGACTTTGCTACTATAAAGGAATTATGAAGTCTATCTGATAACATTGTACCAGTTGTACAGATTATTGTGGTGGTCTGCACATAACAACCTGCTGGAATATCTTTGCAAACTCAAATGTGGGACACAATACTTTGCAACAGAACTGTACTGATGGTGGCTTTTGCTTGTTTGAGCAGGTGCCTGGGGGTTTGGGCTGACCCCCAGTGGACAGTGACCGCATTTGGGACCAGGAGAAGCCAACCCCAGGTTTTGACAGGGCCTGACTGTGGGGCTAATCTATACTGGAGGACAAGGGCCATTCTTAGCCTGGAGTGATCTGAGCTGGGACACAAGAATATAAGGCTACATCTTTCTGTGCCATGGCCTCTCTACTCCTGATCAAAGTATTGCAAGTTAGCTGGTTTACTGGGACCCTCCCTGCGTATTTGCACAATTTTTAACTTTTTTTTTTAGATGGCGTTAAAATAAGCCAACTGTGTTGGGAAGAATTGTTATGTTACATTTTGTTTTTCTAGTTTTAGTTTAGATTGTGTGACTTGTTGTTTTGATAAAGATTACTCTGGCTATTGATTGTAGTAAGTTGAGGCTTACTCAACTTTGTGGTTGTGGTCCTTGGACATTCATCTGGGGGTTTGGGGTTGGTGTTGTAGAATCCCAAAAGAACCTGTAGAAAAAGGGAGGGTTAACTTTTGTACACAGTTAAGTGTTAATTGGTTTATTGCCAGCTCTCTACCAGTTTGGTGTGTGTGTGTGACACTCACTTTTCAAATTATGTAGACATTAATGAAACAAAGCAAGTTTTCCCTTGCATTACTCGTACACAATAATGGTGATTACAGGCAGGGACACTAGGTTTACAGTTGTGATTGTTACTCTTAAGTACTATGAATACAGTTCAATTCCAACATAAATCCTAGCTTCAACATACAACAGACATACTCCCAGCTTAAAGCCATGGAGCGTAGCAAGACTAGGACTACTTTAACCCCATCACAATCCTTTTATTTACCTCTGTTTTCTGCCAGATCTGGATTTTGTATAAACCTGTTTTTACACCTGGCTATACTTAATACACTTGTCTAGGGCAGGCAACCATACCACTGCCCCAGGGCAACTAAATAGATTAAGCACACACATGCAGCTTTCAGAACAGGCCATTTAGCCATCAATGGTCATCTGGCTCCTGGAGATTGTTCACAAAATTGAGTCTGGTTCTTAAATAATCATTCTGTAGCAACAATATGGCTTGGTAACCTAATCGCTTATCTTCTGTCGTAAATTGTCACCATTATGGTCTTGGTCTCTGTGCTGTACTTAAAATATGAGCTAAAGTTAACTTGTCAACTTATTTTAGGATAGACATTTTAAAAATCCTTGTAGGCAGACAGAATAATTGGCCAACTAATCAGGACCCCCGCTTTCTATTCCAGCCACATTCTCACATTGCTGGAACTGGGGAGTCAATTGTCCTCCAGGGACAGATTCTTCATGTCCTCTTCAGCATCAGCGGTAGTTTGTGGGTTGCACCGTATAGGCTCTAGAATAGCTGCTGTCTAATTAACATTGGCTGTGGTCTTGCAGTGCTGTTGCAGCCAGTACAGGGTACAGTGGTGGCTCCTCCCCCTTGGGGGGGGGGGCGGACGGACGGACGGACGACACAAATACAAACCAATAGAGACTCTCTAATGGCAGAGCCTTGCGAGTACACAAGCAGTTTTACTCTCACTCTTGTTCCCTCTGAACTTGTATGCTGGCTAGTTTTAGGATTTAAAACAAAAACAAAACAAAAAAAAAGTTTTCTAATATTTAAGTATAGCTTGACTATCTTTTTATCACATAATAAGGTTTCCTTTTTAGTGCAAGTGCTGGTAAAAACATCACCTTTGAATTTGCAGCAAACTTAACAGGAACAACGTTACAAGCTTGTTTGTGCACAGTATTACTTACAAATAGTGACCATTACAATTGTTTAGATACCAATAATCATATTAATTGTCTAATATAATTTGTGATTATATTAAGGTGTTTTGTCTTTAAAAACATGTTTACTCGTTCATTTGTAACTAATGTAACAGGATGACTGAGGGAAGGTATGTTAGCTTATGAATGAACAAGGCATCATTCCCTCGGACACAATGAAAAAAACTACATTCACCCCTTAAGGTTGTTCAAGAGGTTTCTAATTAAAATACATTTGAGAGTGACTCAACTGTCACAAGGAAACTGACAATTTGGATGACCAGTCAAGAAGAACCGATCAAAAGTCCTGTTCTTTAAACAGTTACAGAAAACAAATGTGTACCTTTTGGCCTGACCACTAGGCCACTGGTCAGCAGATCGATCGATATATGCAACACAGTTTTATATAATGAATATGAAGGTATTTAGACACGCAAAATGCGATCAAGGACACCCTGATTGATGACGCACAAGAGCTGTATTGAAAATAAACTCAACTTCCATATTCGGTCTTTATCTTTTTGTATGAATTGAGGGAAAGCTATGTCCCTAGACCGAAAGAGATGTATGTTTTGTTACCAGAACTTGGTACCACATGTAAAATAAGTGTCCAGGGGAACAGTTTAGCTGCCCTGAGTTGATTTAGGAAGTGTTAATATTGGCAGAACAAAGCCAATTCAAAGTTTATTTGATTCCCCAAAGTGGAGATGATTTATTTTGCTTTGTTATGGAATGGTCAAACAAATATACTTGGAACAATTGTAAATATTGGGAATAAAAACCTTCCATGTTTGAAACGTAGCTGGGGCCTGGACTTGTGTGTTTGGTAAACCCTGGACTACAGCATTAAACAGGTCAGAACGGACAAGGCGAGGGACACCACACTGCACTAAATATTGTAGGTCTATGCAGACATTATTGAAACAAAGCAAGTGTTCCCTTACATTACTCCTACACCGAGATGAATAACAGTGATTGCAGGCAGGGACATTATTAGATTTACACTTATGATTATTCTCTTAAAGTACTATGAATACAATTCAGTTCCAACATGAATCATAGCTTCAGCATACAACAGAGACACATTTTACAATCTTAAAGAAAATAACTAGAAATATTACTTGCACTACTTTAATCCTTCACAATCATTTGAGTGCCCCAGTCATTTTATTTGCTTTTTTTTTGCAAGCTTGATTGATACTATGAACACATAACATCAGTTATTGTTGTAGGACTATTGTATAATCTTTAATAAAGAACCATCTTCATATACAATGCACAACAAATGACCTGGGCATACAACTAAAAGTGTCTCTTTGTTTCTACAGTCTATTAGAGTTTGAGGCCCTGACCACAAAAGGGTATTTTTACAAAAAAAATACGCCCCTTTCTGTATACACCTGGTATTGGGTGGTGACTGTTAAACCAAAATATTCCAATCATCAAAAGAAACATATCACTTATATTTGGATAAAATTCACTAGATGTAATTGAAAAATGACAAACTCTGTTTTAGAGCAGGTGCAGTGACTTTTTATTGTGCCGATTAACCACTGACATCATGAAGATATTACAAAATGATCTGCCAATCTTGGGCAAGTGTTGTGATTCTTGGTTTCCCAGTTCGTGGCCTGTCATTGACAGAGTGTGTCTGGTTATACCATCTCGTCTGGTTTGAAATTGCTGAGCACTCAAGACGGCGAGTCACAGTACGCTGCTCTAGTCCAGCCTCCAACATGCCAATTGCATTAAGGCATTGCTCTCTTCACTTTTGTGGCATATTGTTTTTTTTTCTGTGATTTTCTTTATTGCTTTTATTCAAGCTTCCAATTCAACAGCTGAAATCACTCCATATCCAGTTTCCAATCAACTGTCTCACTAATTATGTGATTAAGTGCATGTGCTTCAGTCATAGTCACTCAAGCGTGTCATGGTCAACGATGAATGATCGAGTTATTTAAACAAAACCAAAATCATTTTGTCAATGTCTATCATTTACCTTATTGTTTTCGAAAATAAATGTTACAAAGGTGATAAGTTTATTGTAATGCTCAGTATAAAATGTACACTGACACTGAATGATTGGATCTGTAACCAAGTTTCATATGGTTTCATATGATATGTGATCTAAACACAATAAAGATACATAATCCTGAAGGAGACAATTACGAAGTAAGTACAATTAATTCATAAAAAAGATAGTTAGACAAATGAACTGTTATTAGCAGGTCAACTTAAGACATCCAACTATACAAAAAAGCAAAAAGATATAGATATATAGATATGCTTCATTCTGTGCCATTTGTTGACTGGCTGATTGTGTTAATATACAGTTTAACCTGTGGAAAATGTTTGAGACCAAATTATGATTAATATTGTTCTAGTCGTGCTGGTAGGTTCAAGGTCAAATCAGACCTTGGTCTCCAATTCAGTGGTGCACATTAATCTCTACCTCCATCACAGTCATCCCATATCACTTGTTAATGAATACTACATGACGCATTAGGAATTCAAAATTAGTGTTAAACAAACATTAATTCACTGTATGGTTACTTTCTGAGTGGAAATCATGTGCAGCAATGGATTTTTATGATAATTCAGGTGCTGGCACCATTCAAGTGATGCAAAGAAATGATATCGGAAAATGTGAACATGAGGTGCCCAGTGGCTTCCCTAGCACAAGGAACTGCAGTTTACAGTGTAGGGTGGCTCCTGTACCAAGTGCAAGCGATGAAGTTAAATTTAAATTGGGCATTTCAAATTTGTGAGAAAAAACAGACATGACTAATAAAGAAATAAAAAATACAAACTGTATAGTTCCATATGCAAACCTGTGCTGCTGGTCATGTCGGAGCATTTATTTCAGTAAACTGTGCAGTAATATTTCTAGGCGTTGTATCTGTAGTTCAGACTTATTCCAATGGTCTAGCTGTAATCAGACCATGTTACCAAGATGTGGCAGTTCTTCTATAAAATATGTAGAGGTACATTCTTGGCTATGTATTGGTTAGCATTCCTTCAGGCTTTATTAAAGATTTTCTTACTTATAGATTCAGCAACAGTTTCACCAGTCCATTTGTATCCTACACAGGGGAAATTAAAATTGTGATGAAATGTGGTATTAACATTATTTAGCATAAGTTATTCAGAATATCATATTCCAGGGATTTATGGGGGTGTCTGTCTGTTCGTACATCCGTCCGACTGTATGTCACACTAACATTTTAGCATTTATCTGGGGATGCACTTATCTAACCATGAAACTTGGTTTTAACAGTATTTAGCATATTATTGAGGATAGGAGATATGCAGATATATGAGGTGTCTGTCTGTTGTACATTTGTCCAGCTGTATGTGACACATTTTTGCAGCTATCTGGAGGACCGCTTATTCAGTGTCATGAAACTTGATTTTATGAGCACAAATTAATATCCGTGATAAATACATCTAGCAGATTTGCAATCTGGTCGAAGTAGTCTCCACTTCAACTGTGTATATTGATCGCCACCCCACCACATACTTCCCATATCATTTGATAATTCTTGCTCAACAAGAATTAAAATGATATATTAGAACCTTAAATCGATCAGTATCCTTGTTAAATAAACATTAAACCACAGTAAGGTCACTTTCTGGATGAAAATCAGAGCCAGAGATGTGTTTTAAAAGCACTTCTAGTTTTTGCCCACTTCCGATCACGTCATCTGAGTAAAATCCGAGCTCGAGCATTTGTCCTAGCATTTCCGGGTGTGAGTAATGATTTCTCTGCACACCCCCAGTATTAATTATTGAGAATATCACATTCTGGAGATATATGGAAGTGTCTGTCAGTCCATACAGCCGTCCTCTGTATGTCACACTTAAATTTTACATGTATCTAGATAACCACTTATCAAATTGTTGTTTAATATGGGCAACACCATCTTGTTTGTTGTGGTGGGAAGACTCTGCATCTTTTTAATCACGTATCGTATGATGGTATTTCTGTACTTACAGTAGTGCTGAATGTTTCATTCAGTGACAGTAGGGCTTCAGGATTATTGAAGCCATATATCTGTTATATCTTTTTATAATCAGAGCCCTTATATATTGACACTTCTGTTCTAAAGCGTCCTGTTAAAAATGCATCAGCAATTACTGCTTTATAGTAACTTACAATAGGACCTTGGTTTTACGTCTCATCTGAAAGACAGAGCACAAAGAGGTGCTCAGGGTCATACACAGTGAGTCAGTGGCTGAGCCGGGAACCTCCTGGTATCAAGCCCTTTTCTTTAACCACTGGACCACAAACCCTATGGTAGTCCTAGGTTTATATTATGAAGAAAACCCATAGAGAGTCTAAAATATTGAAAATGTGATTTGGATTAGTGATGTGATCATGCCTGTGAGTAAATCCTTAAAAAAATACATGCTTTATTGCTCACATTTAGTTACTTAAAATACATTCAATACAAAAAGAAACAATCCTTTGCATACAAAATAAATCACAATTGTGGCTATAATTATATTATAGTATAATGTAGGTTTAGCATTGCTAAACTATAGGTATACAGAGTCCTCTGTCATTTGAAAGTACCTTTCCTTACATGTTGCCCATGGGGGACACACATCAGAGGTCTGAGTCACAAGATGAAGCTAAGTGTGGCTCTAAAATATTGATTTTAAAACAAGATGAAAAATGTTCTTTTTTTTCTCAGAAGAATAAGAATCAATTTAGCTACCTGTTAGGTTTCTGCCAGCTAACAATTTCAGTTGCAAGATTATTTTCTTGTACTCAGAAACAAACGCTAGATGGCAGACTTGATGTATGGTTCTCATTATTTGCTCTATACAGGATAAAGATAAGCAATTATAAACTCCAGTTACAGTACATATATAAAAGGGCTGATATAACCTTTTAAAAAATATTTTGATATATTCTATAACAGAATGCTTATAAAATGTTCATCCCACAAGAAGCCTGAAGCAATACCAAATCTATGGGACTTTATTTAGTGTTTTGCTGGTATGCCCTTTACTATTACAAGTTATTTACAGGTAGCTAATGAATTCAAATTGCACTGAAGCCTGTGTAAAATCTTTATATGTATGTGCCTATGGAAAATGATCTTCACAGTTTCCTTCACTATAATATAATAGGGGTGCTATTTACTTTCTTCATGTTCTTAATACTGAATTGCTTACCCATGAAATATCCTGGAGCATGTTCAGCACCATTCTTCAACCATGCTGTTTCTGCTCAGATCTTTATTTGCCAGGCTATTTCAATCTAAATTTCTGAAGTGAGGTGGCTTAAGAAATGATCTCTAGGTATGTGCAAGTGTAAAAAACAAACAAACAAACAAAAATAAACGCAGCTGCCATTGCACCGCAGTCAGTTCTTATAAAGCCCTCCATAACTTCATCTTCAGAAAGTGGTTAAAAAGGACATTTGATAGGAAACCTACTAAGAATAAAGAAAAACAATAAAGAAAAACAACATAAATTCAGAACTGTTTTGTCTCTGTCAAGGGCTACATTTTACATTTGCGAAAGGCAGATCAAGTAATTAACTACATGTTATTTGCCTAGAATTTTTTCGTCCTCTCTTAGTCAGCATCCTAGTTTTTTTTTTTTTTAACTGACTATATGATCAGAATATTAATTATATTTGTTTCTGAATCTCGTAAATAGGTCTGCCAAGCACTTTAAGTGATTAAAATGTTAGAGCCCTGAGGTTTTTTTGTACTCTTGCCAAATTTCTAATGTAGATATGACATTGGCTTAGCTAACATGAACGGGAACTTTTCCTTCAACAAGGTTGCAATATATGCTGTTGGTGAAAATTGGAACATTGATGAAACTGGTATGTTCTTTCTCTTGAAATCCAGTGTTTTAATGTAAGAGGCGTGTCTCTTGTCTTCAAAGGATGATGGAACTAGCCCACGTGTTTTTTAACAAAATGGGTAATTTATCAGAATTTTATTTTCATTCCTTGTGTTCTTTTTTTCACAGAAAGTCTCAGCAAGAGAGGTTATACAGGTTATTTCTCACCCCCCCCGGCTAGCATGCAGGCTGCCTCTTTTATATCCCACATCCCTTACAAGACTGCAACCAATCAGTGGCTGCTATCAGCCCCACTCCCCCTTGCTCCCGCCAGGTACACGTAATGATCCCCAGGAGCCTTTTCCCTGCGCTTGGTAGGGAACAGTGCTGGTCCAGTATAGGGGAACAGTGTCTGCAGCAGGGTAAGCACTCCTGCGGGTGAGAAGCATTGTTGCAGGCTGTGCAACTTCGTTCTGCAAAGCAGCATTGTTCAGTGCAAGCCACAAGACTCAAGTCAGTCCCAGCACCAGCCCTTTGTTACAGTACATATTATTATAGTGGGGTCATTTTTTAATGTATTTTTCTACCTATGTAAAATCTAATCTATCCACTACAACAAAGCGGCACGTTTACATCAGTATATGTCTAAATATGTAATTGGCTGGTCGAAGTGCTTCAATTAGTCATAAAAATACCCTTCTGTTGTTGCCAAACTCCTAACGTGGGTGACTGTGCGATTCCAGAACCTTTTACTTTGCAACCTCAGTTACCTCCCAAAAAGTTAAATATACCCTTGCCCTAATTATCAGGAGTGGATTGATTTGATACTATGAAAGAGAAACTGCAAACTGTAAAGCCACATAACTGTCACAGATTCTCAGAATGCACATGCCCCCTTAGCTTTAGAATTAATCTACCCCTTTACTTAGTATACAGTAAATATATCGCTGTATAGTATTGTGGAACTCAGATATTCCACTTGTTCTTTTCCAGGGTTATAGATAGATTTGATATTTTTGAACATAGGAGTATTTGTATTGGAATTTGTGTTTAGATTGGAATGTTCTTAATGAGAACACATCATAAACGTCAGTGTTACTCATAAATACTTAATGTTAGTAGGACTATCTTTTGGATAGCCATACAAAAATCTAGAAACAACAGCAGGGCTGTCAACTTTTAGGAATCTGTTTGAGTGAGACTTTTGAAAAAGTACAATTTTAGCGCGCTGTGAAGTGCTGCGAGCGCCGTAGGCGTGAAGAGAATGTAGGGGGTCTGGGGGCTTAAATTCATTGCCTTAAGTGCATTCTGGGCCAACATTTGAAGCTACTGAATGTCCCGGTTGTAGCTGGAAGTAGCTGACTTGGAGGCCTTGACCACTTCTGCTGGGGGCTCATACTTGAAGCAGTTGGGCTCCATATCAGACATCTTGATTGTCATGACAGAGGGCAGGGTGCATTCCAAGGCCAGAGCATTCCATGTGTCCGTCTTGTTTAGTCCAATCATTGAGAAGACTCTTTTGCATCAGTTTATTAATTAATGCTGGAGGTCTATGATTTCGGTAGAGCAGTGCTATGAAGCCAGAGATGTCACGGTATTACACAGTCAAACAGTCAATATATTACAGCTATTGTCATACCACGGTATAATGTCATTTTTTAAATACATTTTTAAAATGGCTATTTAAAGAAATACAGTGGTCAGCAAATATTTTTATTAATTAAAAATAAGTCTGTTACTGTAATACTTGGCAATTTAAGTAATGACTACGCCACCCCAGGGGTTTCACACAGGGAAAATATAAACAAAGTTGAAATAAACAGATTATTTTTATCTGTAGGACTGGTTTGGTTAGATCCTTCAAAAAAGTGAACTATTAATTTTTAGACCATCTCTGGTTAATATGTGTTCCACCCATTTCCTACCCATATTCCTGAAGCAACACGTTTCAATTGACAGATTGCTGTGATTGGATACAAACTGAGAGGCTGCGGCTGCTGTGATTGGGCACACAGTTTTGAAGTAGGGAGAGGGAAGGAGAGACAACATTTAACACTTTTACATCAGAATCTAATATGTTGGATTGTTATGGTGATACTGCATTATTTATTCTCTCTTATATTAGTTGTGTAATACAAAACAGCAGCTGCATGGAGCACCAAAAAAGGAGGCGCACTATGACTGGCCGAAGAATTGTTGTATTCAGCCGGTCAACCAATCAGTGTGTTTTAGATAGCTGCCTATTCTATACTATACATCAATTAGAAGCTGACCAAACACTGCCCAGAATTTTGAAAATTGTGTGGGATTTTTTTTACTAATGTGTGTGAGCATAAGAATGACACTCACGCATTTGGCCCCATAGCATTTGGTGCTATAATTAATGCTGGACATTTTAGAAAATAACCATGGATCTTAGTTCTAGTGAAACTATAATCAAAATCATAAACAAAACTCACAGCAAAAAAAAAAAAAAAACACACTTTCCATTTTAAATTTTGCCACCTGCCAGATCAATCTTTAAATATCGTATTAACACCTGTCTGAAATGTGACCAGGCCTGTGAGCACAGAATGATTACTGGCTTTGACTTGCCTGTCTTTTGTATCTTATCTTTCATGAAATGTAAATTGTAATTTTATCTGAGATAATTTATTTCCCCTTGGACTGAGATGTATATCTCAAGGGTCTTTTTTTTTTTTTTTTTTACTACTGTGACTTTCAGTTTGAATAATCTGCTTACTGCAAATAAACTAAACTGCATTAAACAAGAACCACAGTGAAATGGTTAATCAGGTTTATTGACACAGACAAGAGCTACAGGGGAAGGCTGTTGAGATAAGGGGCTAAAGTTAAGCAGGAATATCCTGAAGTTCACACTAAACTTCAGAAGGTTGAAATACAAATGGAAAATAGTAAAGCAGTTTACCAAGTAAGTGGTGGCCTGTAGAAAATGTTCTGAATCAGCAGTTACAAGGAGGGGCTGGCTATTAAAGAACAGATGTAGCATATTTTAGCAGTGCTAGAGGGGGTCATTCCAATTGGGAACAATCTGTAAAAGTCCACTACAGGGAGCTTTTGATTAATCAGATTTAACGAGAAAAAAAAAAAAACTGTAACTGACAAACATCGGAGTGCCACTGCTGGCTAAGAGCTTCTCGCTTGCTTTCCTGGAATGCAGTATTTCTTCACAACAGATAAGCCACATCTGAAGTTATGATGGTTTCAGTTTATTAGAAGATTATGAGACACAGTTTGAAATTCTTACAGTTGGCAGTGGCTGGAATGGAAATCTGAAAGCAGCACGTTTATCTGCTGATTTGCAGGGAGTGGCACAAATAGTTTTTGGGATCCTGCTGCCAGTCAGTGAGACGGCTTTAATGCCTTACTGTTTGTGCTTAACCCAATATTTTGAGCTTAGTGTCACACCATAATTTACAAAAAGAAAATAAAGAAAGAAAAGCACTCAAATATATCCCAGTTCATTTAATAACTTTGCTGTCTGGATTATTAGTCTTGCCATTCTTGATATGATATGTATTATATTTAATAAAAGTTCAGATTACATTTACATAATCTAAATTGCAGTATATGGAGTATAGAGATATATTTTTTGTCTGAGAAATCCCTAGTGCAGAACTGACAAGTTTACAACCATGGCCACAGCCTGGATCTCCTATTAGAAATACAAATACATGTAGGTTTTAAATGTAGGTGTGGATGAGTTTAAATGCAAATTGGGCTGTATTGTATATCACCCTTCTTGAACAGGGACTATATAGTAGTGGGTAGTGATTAAAGAACAACTTGATATGGGAATGGAGAACATTTAATGCATTGTGCTGCAAGATACATTCATTCAATGTACAGTATATTGCAGCAGTGGAGCGATCTTTAGTTGGCTTTAATTTCTGTAATGTGTATAAGGATGATTGTATCAACACTAACAAAGGAAAAAGAGAACAATTTTAACTAAACAGCTTAACAACGACCTGTTAAAATACATGTTCAAAGTATTTGATGCTGATAATATCATAGATTCTTTATCATAGTTTATAGTCCTGGCAGTATCATATTGCCACCTTAAGACCTGAAGATTGTAACCTAATGCATTTTACGTTTACTATATGAAGTCATGCAACTGGTGAGTTTAATTTGTTCAATTGAAACCTCTTGAAAGTGGGGTCCTGAAAAGAAAGATGGGCCATTGAGCCCCTGACAGCTATCACTGTATTACGTGTTTTAAACAATACAATCAAAATTAACCTAGGGGAGCATTTAATTTGGGATATTCTTACACAGCATGTTGCAGCCTGATTGCTGATGGTACTTCAGAATGTAAAGAAAGCATTGAGCCATCCAATTAATTAGAGTCTTTGGAGTTGATCTGATCAACGTATACCCTGCTGGATTTTTTAGAGATATTTACAGAAACAGGGAATGCACCTGCATTGCAGCAATCACTTTTTAGAGCATAACAACAGGTAAGTGGTTCATGCAATCAAGGATGATTCCACAGTGCTGTAAAGGACTTGTTACACCAGTCAATGCGCTAGCAACATAAATTGTTGCAACGCGTTGCCAGTGACGTCACCACAGGCGACAAGAAACAGGCAACTCGCATTCGATACAAATTGCTTTAATCCAAGCAATATCCAATCATATTTAAGTACTATGTCATGTGGTTCTGGAATTAACAGTTTGAAATGGCAGCCATTAAACAAAAAAAGGGCTAGGAGTTTATCACAGAAAATTTGGACGTAAATCACGGAGCAGTCACGGTCAATGCGTTCAAAATCACGGAGAAAATGACAGAGGGAGAATAAAGTCACAGAGATAAAAAAAAATAAAATAAAATAGCTGTCTTTAATAAAAAAGCATATTGCGGGGTTGTTGCGCACAGGTTCAGCAAAGAAGGACAAGACAAGCAAATAACATTTCAATGTGTTGCTTTTTTTATTTGCTCTCTGACTACTAACTGTAGCATTTATAACCGCTGAACTAAGCAAAGAATAAAGTCACAAATGGGAAAGGGTAAGAGACAGCAAGCGTAACACACTGGGGGCGAGAAATACACACAAGGATCACAAAGGGTGTGGGGATAATGAGATAGGTAAATTAAATTAAGTGCAACCATAAAACAATTAAACAACAAGTGGAAGAATAATTTCAATTAAAAAGAGGAACCTGTTCAATGTATGTTTCACAACGAATGCTGGCAGTTAGTATAGTACATATACATGCACACACATACAGACACACTGAATTTATCAACTGTTAACATAACTTTCATTTTAATCGAAGAACTTAGTTTGATAATTTTTGTTTTTTTCTTCTCCAATAAAAAAAAAAAAGAGCGACAGGAAGTAGTGAGAGTTAAAAAATGTAATTATTTGAATTAATAAACAATACATTTTTAAAATGTGAATTTAATGTTAAGGAGAAACACTTTCCAATAAAATCACATACAGATTGAACACAATTTACTGACAACTTTTTAAAAAAATTAACGAAATAACAGAAGATGGGCATTGGTTTAGCAGAGTTACAGCAGCTACATTGTTATTCCCCTGCAGTTAACGACAGTTGGACCAAAGGTTTCAAGAAGTTAAAAAAACAAACAAACAAAAAAGCAAAATTTGTTAAAAGTAACTCTTCCCGCATTGGTTGTTATCAAAATACTACCAAATTAAAGATGTGTTGACCAACCTTCATAAAACTCTATAAAAGTATTTATTTGTCCTGAGTCCAGGTAATTGCTGCTTTCCTGCCTATTTTAACTATTGTTTTCACTGTAGCAGACATAATCACGTGACACACACCAGTGCTCTGATTGGATTTTGCCTGGAACCTGTTGCCTGTAGTAGGATTGCTGTCCACTTAAGCAATCGCGTTGCCATGCAGTTGTCAGAACGTTGACGATACGTTGTCAGGGCTGTTACACTGGTCAATCCTCACAGGATTTGGTCGCAGGCAATAAAAGTTGCTAGTAAATTGACTCAGGTAACAAGGTCTTAAAATGCTCACATCATGGTATGGAATCACAAATATAATAGCTGTCAGGGTTGTGCTGAATAACAGGCACATTTTATTTTGTATCGATTTGAAGTCCAAATATGTATTTTTAACTGTGCCAGATATATTATTTGGTATTTAGTAGTGCTTGTGTAAACAGTAAAGTATGATGAGATCACTCGGAAAAGACAACGCATCTGAAAAATGTATTAATGTGTACCCTTCCTCTTAGAAAAGTTTCAAAAAACACTGCAGAAAATGTTCATAAAGAAGCACATACATAGAAAAAAACAAATAACTTTATTAAATAAATAACATTGTACTAGTCTGAGTTGCTTATAGTTTATCTCGACAGTGCCAGGTATCTTCCAATGCCTGCCATGTCTTGGTTTGTTGTTGTTGAAAGATGCTGGGCTCAAGTTGAGCTGACAGGCTGTGATTGGCTGATTCGTCCGTTACGGATACAGGACTGGCTGCTTTCGTCAGTGCAAAGTATTGATTGGCTGGTTTTGGTGGGTAACGAAAATACATTTTGACTAATAGTGTCTTTGTTTAATACAGTACTTGCTGTCCAATAGATGTGAATTGAGCTTTCATTACTGCAAGTCAAAATGAAGAAGCTGGCACTTGCGTGGATTGACTGTATGACATTCCAGTGAGCATCTACCTTATGATAGAAGCCTGCTAGAGCTAGAAGCCAATTGGCTGATGGCACTGAATAATTTTCCAATGCATATGACAGTTAATTAAATGCAGATTCAGTAGTATAAACATACAGTATATTGCCCTATAAGACATGTCCTGTTCTCAACAAATGAAAAACTAGAAACACGGCATACATCTGATATTTTGTGCTCTTTTATCTTGCTTCCTGATTCTCCCTCAGGCATACATCAAATGTGATTTACAATAACATCAAAGTAACCCTGAAAGATGTATTTATTCCCACTGTTTTTCAACCCTGCTTTGTCACATTATCATGTGCACACCATATAGTAGCTACACTAGCAGTTACTGTGTGTGGTTTGATCCTGTGATCTTTGTGATGATAACTATATCTTCATCTGTGACTCCTCTCCAAGCAAAAAATATTAGTGACCAAAAATACAATTTATTAAACCTATATATTTTCAGGTGAAGTAGCTATCAAACGTGATACAATATTACAATCTATCATTTTTTGCTAAAATAACAAAGGTGTTTGAGATGCCGTATGAAGCCCAGAACCTTTAACTGTTTGTCCAGAGGATTTAAGTTTGCCTGTTTCACAGCTGATGCTCTGATGACTGGGACATAGATCATGTAAAGTTTTAAAACTGAATAGCAATCCTTTGTAATAATAATAAATAATAATAAAAAAATCATTTTACAAACAATTGCTTTGATAAAATATAGTTATTTAACATCCACAGGATCTTGCATCTTCTGTATGTCATGTGCATTGTAGACACCATTTGCACGTCAGGGGTGCTGAACCCATCAACATGGGGCCAATGCTTTATGCTTCATTTGACATATAGCAGAACCCGGATTTAGAGAATAAAACCTATTGTACTCCTTGGGTTCAACGGTCTAATCCGTCTACGCTCCATTACTATTCCTGTTGTAAACTACTTATTATCCATCCTTTTCTGAGGAAACACCAGACTGAATATTTGTTGAAGATATTGATAAATTCAATGGAAGAAACCATGGTCCTTCAAAAGGAAATTAACCCGGACTGTGACTGGTTATGAATACAAATGTACGTCTGATAATTTGTTCTATTTTAAGGAATCATCCCCCAAAAATGCCTGTAAGATTGCCTTTGCAATAACAGTTGACTTGTTGGTATCTAAGGAACACAAGGTCTTGTTTTATCTTACTTTATGTTTGCAAAGGCTCATTGTATTTACAGCATTATGCCTTCAGAGATTTCCACATGTTGTATTGGTGTTCTGTCTTTAACAAAGCCTTGTGTACTTTGGAATGCACTCGCCAAATGCGTTGTCTTTGTTGAGCCTCTCAACAAGCTAATATGCAACACAGCATTATTACTATTGTCTACAATTGCATATGCTATTGTACGTATAAGAGGGTGCTATTAACATTCTATTTAAAAAGGTCTCCACTTATATTGCATTGAAAAGGGGCATTGTTGTCTCATATTCAAGAGGAAAAAAATAATATTTAATGATGACTGTTACATACTCTAACCTTGACTTGCAACGAGATAAATAAAGGTCCTGTAGGATGAATGGCCATTGTCTCCAGGGAATGAGTTAACTGCACTGGCTGAAATGCTGTAAATGCATGAAATGTTTTCAGTCTGACATAGCTGATGAAGGTGGCAACTAATAGTGATGGGCAGGATGCTTTACCTGCTGTGAAGAAACAGAAGGTATCCATGAAAACCATCCAGATATTTAGATATTTGCATGAACTGTTGTATAGAGGCTAGCTTTTTTTTTTTTTTTTTTTTTTGTGCAGTTGAGTAGCACTTGGTTGGATGCAGGATTGTAGCTTAAATGTGATTTATCATGTTCATAAACTGAGAAAAACCACTAGTACTCAAGATGCAGGATATAGCAATGCAATGTTTCAAATGATCTTTGAATGACGCATACTGACAGAATATTTCTGAAATAATTAAAGAAACTAAATAAATTGGCTACCACAAAAAAACTGCATTTTTCTTAATAAAAAACAGTGTCACATTCAGTGTGTCAGCTTAACACTTATTTTGATTTTAAAAACACATACTTTAAAAATGAAACAGATTTTAAAAAGAAAAATGGAAAAGGCTGTCTGCAAATATCTCAATAATTAGCGTCATGGACTTGATCCATCTAGTGGTGGTCATGTCTATCAAAGGATTACTAACAAATAAATAAACAGCAATGGCTGCAATGTGTAATGGCAAATACTATTTTAGTGAACAACTTAGCAAAGTATGGGATTTGGCCTATAAAACTTTTTGATTCACACCAAAATACACAATTAATTCATACTTGGAAAACCGACAGCTGGCCAGCTTTGTGCATTGTGTTCAATTTTGTCTAAGCTTCACTATAATTATTTAGCAAATGAAATGTATCAGTATTCCTGCCATTCACACACAGGCCTAAACTAAAACCCCCTGAGGATGGAATGCAGATGTTTTCATCTGTGAACAAGAATCTGTCTTCTATCAGTTGCTTGTTATGTATGCATGGTCAAGCAGCAGTCAATGTTTTTTGTTTGCCTCATTAGCTGTGGCGACAGGAAGAAGTACAGCTCTCTTAAAATATCTGCCCTTATTCCTACCTGGGGCAACTAAAATGAAAAGTAACCATTTCAAACTGCATCTGATTGATTTCATTTTCTTCATGGGTTTCAGGCAAAGCTATCACAAAGTTAATAAACTTGCTAAGCTAAATAACAGATTGCTTTGTAGAAATTGAATTAAATGGACTTTAAGTATTTGTTGTTCCATATTTATGCTTCATTATTCCCCAGCTTTCAGGGAAGTTAAGGACATATTTTAATCAGGTTAGTACCAAGAGTATACCACAGCTTTCTTGAGCATAATGGCTTTCAATTATTGCTATACATTTTATGAGAAAACCAAAGAATAACAATACATTTTGTTATCATGCATTGCACGAGCAGGAACTAATGTGGAAATGTGTTTAGATTTGTTAAATTATATTTATTTATCACACACTAAATGCATCCCCAAGGAAAGGACAGCAGCACAAGGTTCAGAGCTTAAATATCAAAACAAGACATGACCTTGTGAATATATATACTTAAGTGGTTTAGCTGTAGTGTGTTTGATGGGAAGCTGATACAGTTCAGCATGCCACAAATTGTGTCCAGAATGTGCAGAATATGTGATCTACAATGATTAATCGAATTATGACTGTAATCACTTGTGCAGCTATGCTAGGTAGAGCAATAAAGGAGAGACCTGGTTTTGATCAGATTTCCAGAGGTTCAATTAAAAGACAGGAACTGACATTTAGCACACATAATTGTGATTTTTATGAATGTTTTAGAAAAATAATGCAGCTGCAATTTTTTTGTATAAAACAATTTAAAAATGTACAAATGTATTGTGTACTGTGAATGAGGTTTATAACTGCAAACCAAGTTTGTGACATGAGTGTTGAGAATACTGCAACGGGGGTGAATGTGACAAAACATTTAGATAATCTGTTCTAAATGATAAACACACCATGATGAAAACAGTGCAGAAAACTTCAGAAGGGTTTGGGGTACAGAAAAAAAGATGCAGTTGAGAGTCTGAACAGGACCACGCAGGGTAAAGAAGTTAATGCAACAGATAAAAAACTGTGACTAGTGTCTACTGGCAGAACACACATCAGACATGGGAAACATAGCAGAGGTGAATCAAGCTATTGGTTAACACATATTTTATAAAACTGATGTGGATGTAGATATTGTGGACGCGTAACTATAAGTGTGTACCTTACTGAAATAAAAATAATATATATGCACACATACTGTTTAAATGGGTATGACTTTGTAGTAAATTATGCATTAACCAGGCATCATGCCTATTTGTAAATCAATATTTTATCTGAGAGACAACACGAAAGACCAAGTGTGTGCAATGTCAGCTGAGAGCTTCAGCCATGGTTAAACTTACACAGTCAAAAAAAAAACAATAAGCGTTCTTGTTACACGATGTGAATAATTTGTTAAATTGAATTATTGCTTTCCCAAAAATAATTAAAAAAAAAAACATTTAAAACCACACAATTTGAACTTGAAACTAAATCCAGGTTCATTTTAGGAACACTGAAAATTCATTTATATATACATGTGTAATACTAATTTAAACAATTAAGAAATGATCATCCACTGCCCAAACCGATTAACCCATGCTAGTTCTATGTGTGCTGTCATTCTCTCACACTCCCTGATGTATTGGGTTGCGTGTTAAAGGTACACATCTCAATATCTCAATTAAAAAGTTTATCACTGTGGTGTGTAAATGGATATTTTATTATATGTGACTTTCAACTTTCTGCAAAATCTTGCTGCATATGTTTCAATTATACATTTAAATCTGATCAGAAGCCACATCTTTTCGTCTCTACCTATGGCATGTGTTTGATCTTTGCAAGACACCGTCTAAATGTTAAATGCAAACTTTGATGCCAGGTTTTTAGGTAGACCTGTAACCCTAATTTCATAAACAAGATTCAGGGTGCCTTTGATGGTTTTCCAAATATTCGTTTTAGTGGGCCATATCTATGTTGCAAAACAATAATTCCTTTCATGTCAAAACCTCATAGTGCAAGTGCACGCTCTTGACATGTATTATTAATAAACAGTTGAAATAGATTATTCATAAAATAGATGGTCAGCTGCAGTTCTCATGAATATTGATTTGATTTGGTGTATATATGTGTGCTCACTGGGATGGCTACGTTTTCTTTTGGAATATGTTACTACACTATATATAAATGTGATAATCAGATGTGACAGGGGCCTCCTGTGTCTAATTTTAATACTATGTTAATGACGAGCACTGCATATATAATGTGTGTGTGTGTGATTTTATATATATATATATATATATATATATATATATATATATATATATATATATATATATGTGTGTGTGTGTGTGTGTGTGTGTGTGTGTGTGTGTGTGTGTGTGTTTTATATAGTTATAGTGTGTTTGGGATTGTAAATAACACTTTTAAATAACTGTGTTGAAGAGCTTGGACTATAGAGCAATGAAAAATGAGTAGGGACCTCGCCCAATACTTTAAGCAAGGCTCAGAGACAAGGACCAGAAGACACTGTTAGAAATCAAGTGGAGATTTGAGTCCGAGGTTAGGAGACTTCTTTACACTGCAATGGTGAGGGTAGTAGAGGAGTTAACAGTCACGCTGTTGCAGTTTTTAGGTCACTAAGCTGCTAGGAACAGGGCAAGGATAGATGGACTGAAATGGCCATATCTCTGTTTAGAAAGGTTTCTGTTCTTGTATTTATGGTTAATAGGTACATTTTATAGACATCAGACCTCATTTCTCAAGGCAGCCACATCCTGTTCTCCAACATGGTGAATTAAATCTGATAAAGGGAAATTAAAATGTAATTATCTATTGCATGCAAATGTCTCTGTTTTTTTTTTTTTAAATATTATTTCCTACGGTACAATGTTCTCATTTATTTAAATTTTTAACATCAGCACAGTTTCAAGAGGATTTTCTGAGCAGAACATCCAATGATCATAATGTCATAACATGTTACGATTCTGCAGAAATGTTGCAGCAGTATGCACAGGAATGACATGGCTTTACTTAACACAGGCTGTAAGCTGGGGTACAGCTTAAATAGTAAAATACTGTCCACATTCAGAATCTTTGAATTAGAAGGTGCTTGATGAGTAATTCAAATCCCCAATACAATCAATGAGAATACTCGGTTTAGGGCAAAAATTGGCACCGTTATGTAAAGAAAACTGAGGTTTTGGGTCTGCTAACAATGATCTTGCCCAGGCAGAGTGAACCTTACTCCACATGCACAGCTGGCCAGGCCTGAGTATGGATGGGGGATTGTGTTTATTTACTAAAACATGGCCATGTGTGAGTATAGTCATTGACATGCATGACAAAACTGAGTTACCTCCACGAATTTCTGTTACAATATTTTATTCATACATTTTTATCTACATTACTGTAGAGGAAATATAATGCAGCTGGTGTGGAGAGATTTCAGGTTTAGTTTGACGTGATTGGGTCAATATATTGCCCGAAACCCACAGTTTTGAATAGCTTTCTTTTAATGTAAGATTTCAAAGATTTATAGCAATGATTGTTCCTGTACAATGCTTGGTTTGTTTGAGAAAATTAATCCCCATTTGTTTCCATTTTCTTGATCAATTTAATATGTGTTTTCCAGCGGAGCAACATTTAAACTGAATCTCCAATAACAATGTCAACTTAACAAATGAAATGCTCTAAACCTGTAATACATAATATAATGTACCATATATATAATTTTTTTATTAGCATATACATATAATATATATTATATATATATATATATCTATATATATATATATATATAATATATATATATATATAGTTATATACAGTGTATTATTTTATGTATGTCACATAATAAAATAAATTATTACCGTAGTATCCCCAAATATAACACTATTATGTACTTTTGTGTTGGTCGAAGAAAAAAGGGGGGGGGGGGGGGGGGGGGGGGGGGTGTGTTCTTTACACTCTGTAGCATGTGTCAGATTTTAAATAGTAATTAACAATTTGCCGGTTTTCTTTAATTATGTCATGAAAGACCATTTTATAAAGTACATCAAAGCAGTGAACCCTTGTGAATACCTTAACAAAACCAAGTTTCACTGACACTGTGTTCAAAGGCTATGTTTCTGTATCTCTCCTGCATCTGGTTGCTAGTGTGTTAGTCTCCAGATGCAACCAAATCTCACGTCTACAGCATGGATCTTCCTTATAGTTTTTGTGTAGCATTTGTAATGCATCTGTATTGGGCTGGCAGACATGGGATAGCCTTAGTGTGTCTTCTACCTGATCTCATTCCTTCAAAACCACCTCTACCTGCAGACTGGGAGAAATAAATCTTTTGAGCTGTGTCTGCTATATTGAGCTCAGTTTTTTAGCATTGCTAGGAGAACTGAAAATAGAAATTATTTTGTGCTACCTCATTTACATCTGTTTCTACTGCAAGTCTTGTTGGGATTTCAAACAAAAAAGTCATTTGGCATTACCAATTTGCCCTATTAATCCACTACTATATTTTTCAGTGTTTGATTAATAATAACATACATAATTTGCAATGCAAGTCAGATCCACACAATCATGTACTGGAACTTTTATTGTGAATTCTATAATTACCAAGGGGAAATTTCCACTGATTAGTTCTATAGTTCTCTTTTGAAAAATGTAATCCAGGAAACGTGGAATTGAGAGTATTGAATATTGGCTTAGATTTACTGCTTGGCATCAATCCTGCATCAACAACTACTAATTTGGATTGTTTCCTACCATTCCTTCAAAAGTACATAAATAACATAAATGTTTATAGAAATAGGCATCTGCCTTCACAGGACTATCATAGAACAATAGCTATTTTTAAAACAAAAATAGAAGGAGAACACTATGATAGTAATGCTGCTGTTACCACAATATGGGTCAATAGGTGAAGGTATTTTTATCAAGTAAAGTGAACTAGTTAGCATTATATTTCTTTTTTTACCTAAATGTGGCATTATTGGTCTTTGAAATGCTTAATTAGTCTTTGGCCAATATACTCTACTATCATCTGCAATAAAAAATCATTTCTGGCATAGATGTCATAATGTAAAGTGTGGGCGTTTATGCAAATTTCAACCACGACTCTCAATAAAACAAGCCCAATCCTGCTTATTATTATAAACGGACTTGACAACTCTGCTACCAACAGCAGCAGCCCATTACTTCTCCCTGCATCCAGGGCATGCCCAGCCACTAGCCACCAAGCAGACACGGCTTCCCGGTCTTGATCCCCTGATGGTTGCAAAATCTCTTGGTTTGTGACAACAACGTTGCAACAGCTTGTGCGGCAAGACAAGCTTCTGGTTGGTGGCTATTCTCCCATCTCTGATGTCCCTGAACACCTGCTGCCATTGAACTGTTGACCCTGGGTCACAGAACCTTCCCGATATGGTTACAACAGACCCAGGCACAAAAGACTGGTATTTCGAAACAAAACCAAATTCCAAATTCATAATTGGTTAATGCTATGTGTCTGGAAGACATACCTCTTTGAATTATCATCTACGTGTTGTGGTTGGAAGATATGTTGGTTGGATTAAGTGACACACATTCAGGTTTTTCCAGGTGTCCAGTTGAAGTTTAACTCATTCTCTGCTCTGAGACCATGGCAACAGTGCTGTTTCGATGTGACAAATCAGCGTGTCAGTGTCACGTCCTCACCACTTTCTGCCCATAGTGAGATGTGCGGTTTTCAAGAGGCTGGCTTGTACATATAAAACATTGATCCTCCAGTTTAAAGCAGCCATTTAGCTTAGAGTAACATTCTTTCTTAAAATATGTTATTCATTTAGTAGAAATATATTGCTAATTAAAATTATGAAAGCTCAAAATCGGCAGAGACGTAAAAAAAAAATCAAAGATGGCTGCTGGATAAATAAAGAAGCTACATTTGGTGCGTAAAATTGAAACAAAGCTTTTCATTCCCACGCTAATACATACAACTGAAACAGAAAGCTTTTCATTCCCACGCTAATACATACAACTGAAACAGAAAGCTTTTCATTCCCACGCTAATACATACAACTGAAACAGAAAGCTTTTCATTCCCACGCTAATACATACAACTGAAACAGAAAGCTTTTCATTCCCATGCTAATACATACAACTGAAACAGAAAGCTTTTCATTCCCATGCTAATACATACAACTGAAACAGAAAGCTTTTCATTCCCACGCTAATACATACAACTGAAACAGAAAGCTTTTCATTCCCACGCTAATACATACAACTGAAACAGAAAGCTTTTCATTCCCACGCTAATACATACAACTGAAACAGAAAGCTTTTCATTCCCACGCTAATACATACAACTGAAACAGAAAGCTTTTCATTCCCATGCTAATACATACAACTGAAACAGAAAGCTTTTCATTCCCACGCTAATACATACAACTGAAACAGAAAGCTTTTCATTCCCATGCTAATACATACAACTGAAACAGAAAGCTTTTCATTCCCATGCTAATACATACAACTGAAACAGAAAGCTTTTCATTCCCATGCTAATACATACAACTGAAACAGAAAGCTTTTCATTCCCACGCTAATACATACAACTGAAACAGAAAGCTTTTCATTCCCACGCTAATACATACAACTGAAACAGAAAGCTTTTCATTCCCATGCTAATACATAAAGCTGTAGGCATCTTGGTTTACTTGACCTCAGTACTACTCACAGAAATGAAATCACTGTCGTCGTTTTTTTTCTGTTTTTACAATTGCTGCTTTTTGACAAACAATAAAAAAAACATCTTAGTAAAAAATATCTGTACATTTTTAAACATTCCTTACCCAAGTATTGTTAATGAAATCAATTTATTATCATTTCTTTTAGCTTTCAGCACCTTGGTTTGTAATATGGCTGCCCAATGCAATGTCGGTCTGACAGACTTTGCTGTCACCATGCATTCTCCATAGAGCGTGCTAATTAAATAAGATGCAATGGAGATTTGCACTTTAATGATTCCACCTGTGGGCGAAGGCACTGTGACACTTGGGCTGCTCACTGAAAGCAGATAAGAGATTGATCTTGAAGACATTTAATCATTGCCAGTGACATCAGAAATATTTCTGCAGTCTTTTCCTATCATATTTGATTGCCTAAATGTTAAAATCTACATGTATTAGACACCATTAACAGGCTGGCCAGCACAAAAGACAAGTATTCAGTATGCATACATTATTATAAATTAAATTACATTTTTGAAGAGTGACAAGTACAATTACTAAGTATTCAACTAATAGACTGCATCTCATGTGCCATACACACGCATGAGCGCACACACACACACACACGTATATATATATATATATGTGTGTGTGTGTGTGTGTGTGTATATATATATATATATATATATATATATATATATATATATATATATATATATATATACATACATACATACATACATACATACATACATTGTAATATGGCAGGGAGGGAGTTAATAGCTTCCCTTCATAAAAACATGTGAGAATGCACATTTCTTTATTGAATGGTTTAATTAGTGATAGTTGTGTTAATTGTTTGATTATTAGTTATCCCCTGCACCTGGTGTTCATTCTAAATTAGTGCCAGGTGCAGGGTATTTAAAGGAAGCAGCTAGTGTACTCAGGGCTGCTGCTGTGTGGAGGGCCTGGTTGATGGTGCTTTCAACAGGGACGGAGGGCGGGCCTTTTTGTCTGTTTTGTTGTTAACAGGTAAACCGCTTAGCTGTCATGTTTTAATTAGGTTCCTGTGTTTGTGTAGTTAGTGCTCATAAGAGCTAGGTGTTTATTTTGTGTTTGTTTGTTTTGTGTTATTAAAGTGCGCACAAGTGCTGAAACTTTCATTTTGGTGTCTGGGTACTGCTTGTGAAGGGGCAACGAATCATGGAGAGCAGGCTTTGTTACTATATATATATATATATATATATATATATATATATATATATATATATATATATATATATATATATATATATATATATATATATATATAGTTGTAATTTTGTGTCCAATTCTTTTTCCTCTTTGTAAACAAACCTTTGTTTTTGTCAAATGTTACGGTCAATTTAAAATCATGCTACAGACAATCAACCTTTTTTGCCCCACATTTGCGCATTTGTTTGACTTAAGATTTTAGCCTCACATTGGTTGATTATTTGAAGAATGCCATCTGATATACAGCATGTGTATCGGGTGCCATTAAACTTACACACCTTTCCTTTGCCTCTGGCACAGTGTTAAACAATCCTTATAATGCCAATTGGAGCAGAAACACTTGTGTATTGTGGGGGAAAAAAAACAAACAATGCTGGCTGAGGTGTCGTCATCATCAATAGTTCTCCAGATGTTCTCTGATTTTTCAAAGCCATATAAAATTAAATATCAGAAGTTAAACAGTTTTTCAAATATTAAGTGATCAACACACATTGAGGGCTAACTACTTTTTATAACTGGTATTAATTGTGTTCTATATAACCAAACCAGTTCCCTTATTCCTGTTCACAAGATAGTAAATATAGGGCTATAAATAATATTCATCCTCAAAGCATTTGCCTTTTCTTTTAACCTGAACACCATCCTTTATTTCTGTTTATGCAAGCTGGTGTTCATTTTCTTCTCTGTACATCTGCTTAGTATGGTAAGCTTTCCTTAAACCACCTCCTCTCAATGGCTATTTCTGGACCACCATTTATATTGGTTTGTTACCCTATCAAAATACAGCCAACAAGCCCATTATTAAAGGAACAGATGTGCATGATCCTGAAAGATACCAGCTATCATAATTTTCCATTTTAAATTCAATCTTAAAAGCACATAGAGCTAACAAAATAATTAAATATTACCTAACGTATTCTGTAACTACACATAGCTCATATAAGAAAATACGTCTTCCTATATGAAAGGTTTTTTTATAATGATATTATTTTCGTAGAAATCTGTGAAAATAAAGGATTTTCCTATAATTCAATGCTGCACTTTCACACTCTGGCACTTCAGGATGTCCCATGAAACAATGCAGAGACACAGAAAACATGCAGAGTGACTAATAAATTTTAGGTAAGATTTACTGGAATTATTTTGTTCACTCAATAGCCTTTCAATTATACATTTGCAGTACACAAGTAGAATACTGCCTCTATTCATGGAATTCTAATCATATTTAACTACATTTAAGATGATGACATGCATGTTCTTGTATCTTTCTTGTGTGTATGAAGGTGTGTTTTAAATCAGCATTGTTCTCCACCATTTCAAAACACTCTTTGCCATGAATGTTTGGCATTTGCAAGTGGTTTTAAATGTTAAGATAGCTGATGTTTTCCCTTTTGGCAAGTATTAATATTAAAAATAGTTAAGTTATTCTGTTAAATCTGCAGTGATCCTCTCAGTTGCTTTTTTTCTAGCTGTCTCTTACTTTGTTGTTGTACTGTAATCCCCACCATCTCTGAAAATGCATTTCATTGTTTCTCTGGTTTTAAATTCAGGGTATAGATTGCCTATAAACACATTTGAGTTCATGATATTATCCAAGCCTTGTAATACATGAAAGTGTCCCTTAATACCTATCCAATGTTTGTCATGCTGGTATCAAAGCTAATGGGTAATAACTCTGGTGGCTTTAATTTATTGTGTTTAGCACACTTCCCTGAAACACTGCACTTGGAGCCAGTACGTTATGTTCACATAAGCCTTCAATTTGCCATTAATTTTTTAAGTTAGTTACTCCAGGGCAGCAGATTATGCCATGGCGTCAAGCCATTTTGTTAACAGTAGATTATGAACATTGTAATTATTGAAAACAAATTATCCTTCAAGCTGTTGGTAAACACAACAATGCAGGGTTAAAGCTTTCCTTTTAGTAGTAGTCCAAGAATATCAAAGGATGCAGTTTCTTCTGTGTTTCTTAGAGTAGTAGAGTATTCACAAAATAGTACCCATATTCCAAATAGAAATTGTCAAGTAAATACTGTTTGGCAGCAACATTGCGCCTTTGTTCAGTCCAAAGGGCTGCCCAGGTGGTTATCGTCCCAATGTAGAACAGCATTTTATTTATTTATTTTATTTATATCACACTTTTTATACAAACGTATTGCAAAGCACTATACAGTATATAGCAGAAAAAAAGAACAAACCACAATACATTTGTATAACATGTCAACTGCCACTGTCAGAGCATTTAAATAACAGTATACACAATAATACAAAAGAAGCAATTTTAAAGTTACATTAAAACCTACTAAGGTAAGAAAACCATTTTATAAAAGTGCGTTTTTAATCTTGATTTGAATACTGTAACAGCCCCAGCCTAACTGATAAACGAAGGCAGAGCATTCCATTTAGGAGCGCTACAAGAAAAGCCCCCCCTCCTGTGTTGCTTTTATTAACCATAGGAATAACCAGCAGCCCACATCCTGTGATCTCAGAGTACAAATAACTAGGTGCTAATCTATTCAGGACCTTATAAATTAACAGCAAAATCTTAAAATCAATTCTATACTGCACAGGGAGCCAGTGTAAAGAAGCTAAAACAGGGGTAATATGTTCACCTTTCCTAGTTTTAGTCAGAATTCTAGCACTGGGATTCTGAACAAGCTGCAAGCGGGACACCAGAAAAAAGTGCATTACAATAATTACTTCTAGATGAAACAAAGGCATGTACTAGTCTCTCAGAGTCAGATATGAAAATAATTGGTCTACGTTTGGCTATATTTCTTAAATGGTAAAAAGATACTTTAGTAACTTCCCTAATATGAATCTCAAATGATAATTAGGATCAAACCCCCAAACTCTTAATTTCTAGCTCATGTAATCCCACATTACCTTTTAGTTGGTTCTGTGAGCCCACTAGCATAACCTCCGTTGAATTTGGATTCAACATTTGAAAATTCTATGACATCCAATGCTTAATGTCTGTAAGGCAAGTAACTAATAACACCCAGGCAGAAGAAAATCCTGGCTTTAGGGACAAATATAGCTGGGTATCATCAGTATAGCAATTGAAGTTCCCTCTGTGTCTGTGGATAATGTCACCTAATGGTAGCATATATAATGAAAACAGCAAGGGACCTAGAATGGAGCATTGTGGAACACCACAGACAACTTCTGATAATGCCGATTTTACCTCCCAAATAGTGACGAATTGAAACCTATCAGAAAGATAAGACAAGGCCAGACAGTCCTACTGTGCTTTCAAGGCGATTCAGTAGGATAGAATGGTCTACAGCATGAAAGGCAGCACTTAGATCACGAAGAATTATTACTGATGGAAATCCTGAGTAAGAACTTATCAGCAGATCGTTCCTACCTCTGACAAGGGCTGTCTCGGTGCAGTATGAAAACTAGACTGAAACTTATCAAATATACCATTAAGAGTTATACATTTTTGTAATTGAATTGCAACACCTCTCTCTAGAACCGTATCTATGAATGACAGGTTGGATATTGGTCGTTATTGAGGACTTCAGGGTCCAAATTGTGTTTCTTAAGCATAGGCTTTACCAAAGCTACCATATCCTAGTTTTGTAGGAATAGGATCAAGACCGCATATAGTAGTCTCATATGTTGAACTAGCTCTGTCAGTTCCTGTAAGGTAATCAGACAAAAAGCCCCCACAGTGGCCTTAATAGGTGTAGTTGGTAAAATTGTGCTGGAGTCCTCCTTAATAGAAGGTGTCTGTGGAATCTCATTTCTGATGTCTAGTATTTTATTTTTCAGGAAATGTATGAAGTCATTGCAGCTGTGAGAGGAGCCAATGTCTAGGGTAGGACTATTAGGGGAAGGATTAATTAATTTATCAAGGGTAGCAAAAATAAATCTAGGATTATTTTTATTTGTTTCAATTAAATTCAAATAATGTGATCATCTAGCCAACGCCATGAACATGAAATTTAGGTTCCCGCAATCTCCGTTCTATTTTCCGACCCTCATATTTTATTTTACAAGTTGTATCATTGAACCACGGTGAGCTTTCTTTAAAAGACACTCTCAGTGTTGATTGGCGCTACAGTATCTAAGATACCAGTCAAGGGGGTGTTGTAGGTATTAACCAGCTGCTTTCTATTTCTTTCATTTCAGTTTATTTTAATAACTAAGATCAATGCACTATCTTCAAGCAATATTAATGCATGCCACATACCCATGCTTAAATAATGCAGTCGCATTGCACATAAAAAAGCAGCTTCAGTCTTTTAGTTAAATAAAATTGTGCACAGATAACTTGCATTTTTTAGAAGCAGTACATCTTTTCTACATCCATCCAAACTCCTCTGCAACTCTCAGCAACCTGTTCTGTGCATAGTCATATTATGAAAGACGTACCTTTTATGAAAAATGTACCTTTACACTGTGAAGGATTACTTCTGTTTCCTCAAGTCAAAGGAGGCCATGCTTAGTATCAAGGAGGAGGCGGTGTGGTCCGGTGGTTAAAGTAAAGTGTTTGTAAGCAGGAGGTCCCGGGTTCAAATCCCAACTCACTCAATAACTCACTGTGTGACCCCGAGCAAGTCACTTAACCTCCTTGTGCTCCGTCTTTCAAGTGAGACATTGATGAAAATGACTCTGTAACTGATGCATAGTTCACACACCCTAGTCTCTGTAAGTTGCCTTGGATAAAGGCATCTGCTAAATAAACAAATAGTTATAATAATAATCAATATTTTATCCACTACCTCAGTTAGTTTTTTCAGAGACTTCCACCAAACCCACCCTCAATTCACACTATCACGAGTGCCACTAGAGAATGAGTGTGCTCTCACCCCACATTCTGGTAGGAGCCCAGGATACGAAAGAAATGTCTTTGCAAAGAACAAGAGTCATTAACTATGTTGGTATTCCATTGAAACAGGAATTCCTCCACCAATATGTGCACTCTTTGTCTGGTTATGTCTGGGATATTTCACCACAAAACTCTGGCACTGCTAGTTCAAGAAATTGAACATATTTCAATTTATGTCGACTTTAAATGTTCATCCAACTCTTTCTCCAGTGATCAATCTGGGCTAAATTAGACATTTGATTACAACTACTTTAGGATTCCCACACCAAGGCAAACACTAAAATAGTTATCTCGTACTAGAGTGCCCGAAAACGGTATCTCTGATCCAGTTGGTAGCAGTTCAAAGATTGGTTTGTGTATCAGAACCTTGGATTTCATGTCGGGAGCGTGCCTGAGTGCATGTAGAGTGCTTCCCATTGATTGTTCTCGTTGTGAG
Organism: Polyodon spathula; assembly: GCF_017654505.1. Taxonomy (NCBI): domain Eukaryota; kingdom Metazoa; phylum Chordata; class Actinopteri; order Acipenseriformes; family Polyodontidae; genus Polyodon; species Polyodon spathula. The sequence continues at coordinate 4,694,573 of NC_054548.1, forward strand.
ACGGCCCATTGTTCTCAATTGTTCCGCTATTTCGCCCCCTGTTGGATGGATTGTGTTTTCTGTCTGAGGTGTCAAAGCACCTAAAACTATCTGGCTTGTACCCTCTGCAAGATACTGACGGCACCAAGCGGCAACCTGCATAAATACCGTCTTTGTTTACAAATACAATCTTTAAAATATTCTATTGTTCACTCATTAATATATCATTGTACTAATTATTCTCTAGTCCCTAATCATCACAAGTAAAGCAGTAAACACCAGCATTAACCCTTCTATTGGAAGATTACTGAACATATGGCTATAACAAAATTCTGTTTCACATGTAGCTACAGAAACTTAATTAAGGAAAGATCCCTAATCTAAATACAGCAATACACTGTCATATCAAATACACTTTGCTCAACAGCATGCACAATGCATTATAAACTACTGCTCTATTGCCAGTAGAACAACAATAACAATCACAATAACAGGCACTGAAATATTACAATGAAAATACAGTTGTTTACACTTTCAAAAAAAAAACATGTTAGCTCAACTTAGAGTTAGTCTTTGTCATCGGGATGACTATTGTAAAATAGCTGCAGCATTCTCCAGCCAGATTGCTGTAAGACGAATCCCAATTTTGCTCTTGTTTAGGTTTTAGTTCCTTTTATTTAATTTATGTTTTCGCATCCCATGTGTTGTACAATCATCTGTCTATGAGTTCTACAGCACATTACCATCAACGTGAAATTCATCCTTGCCAAACCTGCTGAACTGACCTTTAGGGGTGATTGTTATTGTTTTCTACATCTTTGAACAACTCTGGATACTGACTGAAGTGAGCTGAAGCCTCATTCAACCTTGAGCTTGAATAGCAGAAGCAGTTTTAATAGACTAGTATGTTTAGGTAAATTTAATGCAAAGTTGCCTGTGTTAATGTTTATTTATGATGTGTATTCATTTGGTTAATATCAAACAAACAGCCTTGCATGTTTTTTGCCCCTACACAAAACAAAAAAATCTCTGACATCATAGAAAATGTGATTGGTAATGTGATAGGAAAAGGCGGCCGAAAGGCCTGATTACACAGGGAGCGGAAAGCAGTATGCAGTAAACTGTACGGTTTATCATTATTACACATGTGATGTATTATCACATGTTGAGAAAAAAATTATTTTATGAAGGATGTCAAGAAATAAAGGTTAACCTGGAAAACCTCCATGAAATGCTACAAGAATCCAGTTGTTATTGAGACCTCTTTATTTTCAACTTTCAAGTGTTTTGCTTGGTGGTCTATGGCATACAGTATGCTATGTAGTGTATGTTTTCTGTTGCTCTTCAAATGCAGGTATTTTTATTTGACATGTTTAGTTTGGCCACTATGGTGTCCTAGGTGTCTTGCTTCTTCTGAAGCACCCCTGGGTTACCTTAAATCACAAGTGTGAATGGGGTCTATGTCAATGTACAATTATAGGTAAGAGGAAACCAGAAAATTGCACAAATACAACAGGAAAAAGCACCTTACACTGTATATTTCCAATATTTGTAAATGGTATAGGCTTAGATCTGCCTACAAATTACACTGACAGCAGGTGATTGTATGATGAATGTGTCCAATATAAAAAAGCATGATTTTAACATCACTAGGGAAGATACAGTAAAACGTTATTGACTATGGAATATATATCAGTCAACAAATAAAGGTACACCTTGTTCATTAATTTAAACAAGCACAGGTCATTGGTGAATATATGCAAGCATTTTTAATCCACCTTCAAGAAAATTGAGTTGGTTGTACACTTACAAACATTTACCCAAGTATTTTTTCACTGTATTTTTGCAGTTTTACCATGCTTTACCATGCTCTTTGCAATGCTTATCAGTGCTTTATTATGCTTTATCCATGCTTTATTGCACTTTGCTATGCTTTCACTAAAGTAAACTTGTATAAGTGTATTATTAAGGTTGTCCTAAAATACGTTAAGCCCCTTAAAGTGCCTATGACATAATGTATGACTAACAAGTATTCCCAAACAAGATTTAAAATTGTTGGCAGTGATACAGTTTTTTAATAAAATGCAAATTTTAATGTGATGGGCGCAACTTCTTGTCTCAGTTTTGAAGCAGCCCCACGATACCTGTAGTGACATCACAGAGGGAGAAGGTAAACAAAAGACAGATTGACATTCACAGAGACAGGCCAATTTTTTTTTTTTATAATAAAATGCCTTGTATTTGTGTTGTAGCTGGTTGCTCCAATCTGGCAAATGAACAAAAGAGTATTGGTATTTACTGTTTTCCGAATGACCCAAAAATGCAGTGCATAGGGAGAAAAAAGTTCAACCAAACCAAGCGAAGTGGTATGTGTTGGCCTGCGTTGTGCAGTAATTCATTTAAACAAGGTTTCTTTTGTTTCCTCTCCATACTTGTTGGGTATGCATTAGCCCCTAAAAGAGGTGAATTTCATGGTGACCCCTCAATTTCATGATTTCCGCTATATATATATATATATATATATATATATATATATATATATATATATAAAACGATTGAGTGTGAACAGCCAATCGGCTTCCAGATCTAGCGGGCTTCTATTTTGCATAAATGCCCACTGGAACGTTGAAGTGCCTAACTGTGAAATACATTTTAAAATCAATCCACTCATAAATACTGCCTTTTTCCGTTAACATTCTAATCTACAATGAATCTGTTAACATGAAAAGCTACTTAGTTTCTGATGCTAGTCTATAGACAAGAGAAATCATGTCTATGACAGGACACTGTAATGAAGGCTCAATTCACAGCTGCTGTACAGCAAATCAACAGGGAAGACATAATTGGTCGACAATTCTGTCATCTGCTGGATACAAACACCCTCCCTCAAAACCAGCCAGTCAAACTTCCAACCCTGTTTCAATTCTTTCTGCACCATCCAATCCACTCCCTGCCTGCTTGAATGATGCCCCGCCTCCAACAACAAGTTTTGAGTCAGACTCAATACTACACGGACTATTCAACAATTCTACACGTCCACATAAATTATAATAAGACTGAATAAGACCTCAATAAATACATATGCTAGCAATAATAACTTTTTCTCTACGTGTGTCATTTTTTTTCTATTCTAATTATGTTAGGGTCTATTTTCTTTAGTGGAATGTTGGCTTGCGAAATATCAGAAGTTCAAGGTAAATATAGGTTTTAAAGTTGTTTTTAAAGAGAAAATAAATAAATAAATTGTTTTCTAATAGTGATAGAGCCTTCTCGATGCGGGCTTTACCATGTGGTAGATGACCTTGACTTTTGTTAGCGCCCTTGCCTTTGGCTCGGGACTCATAACTCCAGTTGCAGTCATCTACCTGCATCAACAGGCTCTTATATATATATCAGCTTTTTATGCGATTACATTAACCTGGGTCTACAATATATTCCGTCTGAGTAGCGTATCTTATCACCTTTTCAGATTAGATTACTTTTATACAGGTGTGTGTTAGCAGGACATTTAATAGGAATTGTAGGGGAGTGGTTGCCATAGGCTTAAGTTATGAAGTCATTTAAGTTTTCAGTGGAAGGTCCAGTTATTTTCATCTAAATTCAGGCTACTGTTAACATATTAGAATGTAATATTCTTATAGTGACTGAACAAAGTCTGACCTCTTTCTCTGTTCAAACAAAATCCAGTGGAAGAAGGTTTTAAGACAACCTACCCTCTTGCCAATTTTAGTGTTGATTTAATATGAAACATTACTATAAGCATTTTGTAACCAATCATCTTCAACAATGCTTTTACTAGGTCAATTAGTTATTTCCCTTCAATCTGTTCACTATATTCAAAAGTTACAATTTATACTATTTTATTGTCTTGCCTTCACATAAAATATTCTAATAGCTGTTTTATGTCAGTCTTTCTAGAATATTTGCTTTTAACTCAAAGGCTCATTTTAGATCAAGTCTTACCACTTATTCCAAGTAAGACACATGTTTACCAATCCATTGAAACTATACACTTGTTTAATGCTTAGAAATATAGCAGCAGTATTAAGACTTAGTTTGTTGGTTCAAATATTTTGTTTCCATTACTTTAGAATACTTGCTTTTAGATTTCAGACTTTAAATCAAGCTTTCTTCTTTCTTTAAAGAAGAGAGTGAGTCTGTTCTTGAACTAGTGAAACTGTCTACTCATTTTTCAAGTCTTTAGTTTCTCTTATAAAAGACTTCCATTCTTTATTTTAAAATCCTACACTAGTAAAACACACAATATTTAACTGATTATGTTGTTACTTTTTTGTTCAGCACAGCAATTCTCTCCAGAAAGTTGTCTACCTTTCTCAAACTGGAATGTGATAACACAGTTTGGCACTTGATTCAGAGAGTTGCTTTCAACTGCTAAGAGCCTGCCAGGAGCAGGTCAGCTCAACCTCTTCAACAGGCTCCTTCACACAAGCTGCACACAAAAGCTACTTACAATATTTCCTACTTGGTATCAGATTTGTTCAAAACCAAGTACAGGCAATGTTATTATTGACAAAGAGTAAATTATATTATTTCAATCAATACATGTTAGTTTAAAGCATCTGTGACAGGCTGGCGAGTGGATTGAGGCTCAGAGACAGAGTAAAGGCAAAAATACAGTTCTTTATTAAACAAAAATAGTCCAACAAACAGGCACAAGGGCCAACAGAAAAGAGGTTCAAACAAAAATAAGTGAACTTACGAAAGTAAATGGTCAGGTTCCAAGGCTTTAACACCAAACAATAAAACAAGCAAAAAGGCCTTCTTTCTTCCCAAACACACAAAAAACCTCTCAAACACAAAGCAAACTCCAAAACCAAAAGAACACCTTTCCAGAAAAAAAAAACACACACATTCCAGCCAGGCCCTCTCCCCTGGCTTTTATCCCCTGTGGCTGGAGCCCTATTAACCAATAATTATTCAATTAGAGCTCCAACCACATTCTCACATGTTTTTCTGGCAGGGAGAAATTTAACCCCCTCCCTGCCAGTTCCAAACATATTCATATAGACGGAGAGTTCCCCGTCACAGCATCCAATTCACGTCTAACAAACCGGCACGTTCCCAGCAGGATTTGAACTCTGCACCAGGCTCAGCTCGGACCGTTTCTGTGAACACCATGACAAGCCTTTTCAAATAATGCTTTACATCACAGGTGTGGTCAACCAGGGTTCACCTGACACCTGCAAGACACTTGTACGCATTCGGCAGGAACACCCTCCTCACATTCTAGCTTACTCAAATGAGCCAATGTCACTGGATAACCACTGTCACAACCCACACATTCAATTCTCTTTAAATCCCATGAGTCTACATTCAAGTGTGAAAATGACATCCCTTCAGAACTATTACATTCAAAGATAATTCGACAGTGTCTGACTAAGTGACTACAGGTTGGGCAAGGTTTGGACCTGGTCAGTGGTGAGCCACCTCTGCACTTGTCACATCCACACATTAAAAAAAAAGATTGTTTTCAACTGCTCTGCTCAGAGTTGGCTCTGTACCATCAACAATGGTTATGGTTTGCTTGATACATGTCATGTTGTTCACAGAGGGTGATTTTAGGAGGCATGCCCTCCATCCAGAATACAGGGGTGAGCCAGAATTCACTTTTTCATATCACTTTGTTTCCAACCTATTTTTCTTTTTTCTTGCACATCATCAGTGGGCAGACTCACCCTAGCAACTGAGACCTTCCATGCAAAGGGTTCTAATGATTTATAGCACAAAAGGGATACTCCAAGGTGAACTGTGATATATGCATATATATATGTGCATATATATATATATATATATATATATATATATATATATATATATATATATATATATAGAGAGAGAGAGAGAGAGAGAGAGAGAGAGAGAGAGAGAGAGAGAGAGAGAGAGAGAGATATGTTAAAAACATGCCACTAGCATTCAGTTATTCTGCTAGTATCAATAATTCATGTACCAATATTGTTAACTAAAGGACTGACATAACTATACAATTAAGGGTAATATGAAATATTTTAAGTATCAATCTATGCTAAATGTAAAGGTTTTTATTAACCATTCCATGTTGATTTAACAGTATGCATGTACATAAAGAGGTATGTGAAAAATACAGCGAACAAGGGGTGGGGCTTGGCTGGAGATGCAGTACTGATATCGTTTTGCCATGCAATGCCTTTTAAACCTGTTTTACTCTGAAATAAAAATTAAATCGCATGTGTAAAATAAACAGCGCATGTGAAAATAAATTGGACCTGATGCACCTGACAAGCATTGTATAAATGGACTGCATAGGGTTAAACCCACTGTCAGGTTTAAAGAGAAAATTGACTGTTTTACACCTGATCTCAGCAATCAATAGCCACACAGACATAACTGTCATCTGCTTCAAGTGAGCTTTTCAATTAAAGCACTCTGGACCTTGAAGATAGTGACATTTTAATCTCTGAACATAACAGCATACTGTCACATCCAGAGCTTCAGCAATATGGCTTTATTAAGAAATACCTACTGTACCTAATTTATTGTGACTTTTAATGTGCATATAATTAGACAATTGGAGCAGTTAGCAGTAAATTTATGGGGGGGGGGGGGGGGGGGGGGGGGACTAAAGTTGTACAAACATCTTTCTCCATTAAGGGTAGCCTCTTGTGGAATTTGTAAAAGGGTAAATTAAATCAGTGTTTTCTCTAAAATAACGGTGTAATCGGTATTAGGACCATATGACTATTATGATACTAACACGTATATATGTATCATCATCATTATCATCATCATCATCATCTTCTTCAGCCTTGTTCAATCCACTGCTAGATGAAGGGCTCCCCAAGATTCTTCCACAAAAGCCTGTCTGCTGTGTCCCTCATCCACATTTGCTCCGGTGTGTTTCCTAATCATCTTGCCATCTTCCTGGAGGTCTTCTTCTTATGCAACATCCAGAACTAAAACTTTATATCTCTTGGGATCCAGTCTAGTATCTCCTTGGTTCAGCCAGACTTCACACACTTGTAAACAAAACAGAAGGTTGTTCCAGACTCATAGACCATACAAAGATGCTTTATGGTCCATCAATATGCAAATGGTGACATTTAAATCAGCCACCTTTGCCGGGCATCAAAAAAGAATCTATAGTCTATTAAAAGACATTCAAACAAAGAATACCAGCACTACCTGGTGGAAAAGAAAAGTTGTTTTAAGCTAAAACTTAAAATGGGAATTTTATCGGAAGATACAGACTGGAAAATTAAAAAGTTAAGTATATTGTTATAACTTCAGGCTATAAAATCTTCAAAAACTTAAAACATGAGTTTTCTCTTATATTCACTGACAATTAAAATAATTTACCTTCAATAAAACTGCTAAGTCTTAAAGACAATTGGTTAAACTTCAAGACTAGAATGCACTGTCACATATTTAGCATGCAAAGATAGGAATTTTCTTCAGCCTAACATTCTCAATAAATAATAAAATAGAGTTATGTGAGAGTTATGCTCCTTTGAAAGTTAATTATTTTAATGACTGGGCGTGCCTAAAAGATAATTGAGTGGACGTACTCCGATCCCATGTCCAATTCAATTGCCTCTTTACAGCCAGTAGGTTGACAGTAGATGTCCGAAAGACACAGGCAAGCTCTGAAAGTATCTGCATGAGCTCACCAAGTGTCTGGACACTATGGTCTACTGTATCATGGTGAGATGTAGCCATCCCCAACGTCTTTGCCTACAAACCCAGTGGGAGCACCTGATCCAAAACACTCCCAGATGTGCGGTAAGATTTGTCTAATTATTGCTTACATACCACTGGGTGTTACCTCCTTGCATTCAATAAAGATAATAGTGTTGAATATGACAAAAGTATTGATTTGTCAGTTTATTACTGTAGAGCCCTTGTCAGTTTTAGTTCTGGATGTTGCATAAGACTGTCATAGGAATTGCATTAGTTCACTGCTTAATGTAGCATATCTCTTCTATATCTCTTGTGTATTAGACTATTGTGGAAAGTAAAATAGAATAGCCTACAATAAAACCTGTCTAAACCAGCATCACTTGGGACTCGGAATACTATGCTGGATTAACCACTGTGCTAGTTTACAGAAAAATTGAAAAATGAAATACTTAAAAATATTTGGAGGCTTTATAACAATTGATTACACATAATTAAAGGGTTATCCTTACATTTTTTGACTGTATTGAAATGTCTGTACTGTAGATCAGGTACAGTGCTGAATATTTTCATCAGCTTTCTTATGGCATTTGTTAATTTTCATTGTGCTGAATAATTTGCTTCCCTGTTGAAGGCTGGTAAGGGAACATAACTGAACATTCTAAAAATATCTGCCAAATCTGTATCTAAAAATACAGTATATGTATAGGGGATCCTGTATATCATGACCATATAAAGTTTTTTTTTCATTACAGAATCAGAGAATCAGAAGATGACTTAAAAAGCCATTTAAATGTGCCAAATGTGCCATGGTGATTTTGCAGACAAATTGCACATAGTATGCAATTAAATACTGTCGCAGTTTTAGAGCAAATGAGTGTATGTGATAATAGATCACTGAGCAATGGAAATGGAAAGTTAAGAAATCAGCATTGAAGGGGGATCCCCATGTGTTTGTAAAGCTAATGGCTAACACCAAAAGAACTGGGCAATAACACTGGTTAATCATTTGTTTTTACAGAATCCATCTCTTTGCCATACCATATTCTAGGTTTTCATTTTGTAATGAGAACATTTTATTTGTGCAGGGTATGAGGCCGCTGACTTTGAGCTAACTAGTTTTGTTCCAGCTTCGTCACTGTTTTCTTCATAACACATATGGTGCATTACTGTCCTTCTACTGACCTTACTTTGAATCACTCTTGTATACACATTTGTCAATCTGGCTGGACAGTATCTTGCTGTCATTGGTCCCATTTACTTACTATTCCCAGTTGAGATCCATTTTGGTGCTCCTACTGCCTCTAGAAAATGTGGAAACTCTTTTAACATAAATCCTCTTAGTTTTCTTTAGCAATCTGTATTCTTTTATTCTCTAATCCTTAACATGGTTATTCACACCCACTCACATACTAGACAATTGGTAGCTTATAACGTTTATTCAATATTTTGTTTTATTTTGTTGAAAGTGTACATTTTACTTTCCGTTGAATGTCCAATTAATCTTTAAGCATGGAAATATACTTGTCTTTAGATATTCAAATTTGATACAAAAAAGCCTAATAATGAAAAAAACTCAGTGAATTAAAGCCACAAGAAGAACTATGTAAAATGACACATTACTTCAAAAAGATTAGGAGACAGTTTTACAATTTTGCATTACACATCTATTTAATTATGCACATAGAACACACAAAAAAAGACAATTTAAATGTAACCCATACTATATACAGTACAGAAACTTTCTTTCTTTATTGTACTGCGTTCTCAGAAAATGTTTAAGAAAATGTTGCGCACTGCAAAGTAAAGCCAGTTGAAGGAATAATCAAAAGATTAGGAGCTAGTTACTTATTTTAAGTTTCTAGTGGTTGGCACTAATGTCTTCAAGAACATTCTATGCTAATTTGCCAAGGCACATAGTTGTAGCTTAGTTTTGTAATCTTTCTAAGTATAAAACAAATTAAGTGCATGACCTATTCTACCACATTAAAATATATATATTAAAGACCATTTGTCTTTCACAATTTTCCACAGATCAGTTTATTACATTTATAATATGCATGTGGGAAAAGCTTAAAAACATAATTAAGTCATGGAAAATAACTAATTGTATATGACATTTTAGACTTTTAGACTTTTAGACTTTTTAATAATTGCATTTGTATTATATCTGTCTAGATTTTCTGAAATAAGGATATCTTGCGTATGTTAGTTTATTAAATCTGGAATTAAAGGTAAGACACAATTACATTGTTCAAGGCAGCACACAAAAATTGCTGTCTGTATCAAATGATTAAAGCAAACAAGACAGACTGGAAAGAGATGGACATTAGACACTGATTAATACATATCTCTCACTCTGTTAAAGAAAAGACATTTTGAGGTGGACTGAATTCTGTTGACAGGTCTTTGTGATTGGTTGCTACTGAATCTAATTCTGACTCAACAATGTTAGGGGGTCTGGCTAGTCTAGTTTTCAAGTTCTTCCTCGTATTTTATTATTGGAATTAAATGTAAACTTCGAAGTTAATAGTTATAAATATATATATATAAATAATATATATATATATATATATATATATATATATATATATATATATATATATATATATATATTTATTTTTTAAAAAATTATGAGAGGCTTTGTTGTCATTATTATTTTTCTTTTTCTGGTTATCTAACTTAAAAGCACAAGACTGAGAAACCATAATCCTCCAAAATAATGTACAATTCTTCAAGAGAAGTAAACTCTTGTCTTTGTACTAGTAACGTCCTAGAAGTAAATAATGGGTATTATTACATTTTCTGTATATATAGCATGTGACATAAATTAAAGATAGGAAGATGTCTGAGTGACAGATTTTATTTTATGCATCATTCTCACTTAGGTAATTGATTTTATACCTATGCCCCAGAAGCACAACTAGCCTATTCTAACATATAAATAGAAAAAGACTTTAGAAACATTCTTACATTTTGACATTCAATTATTTAAACGGCCTGTGTAAAGCAGTATTGACAATCATGGGGTTTCCATGTGGGTCAATTTACACGTGAAATGGAGATGCGCATGTATGTTTGGGAGAAATACTCATGTAAATCAGGTTTGTGGCTGAAAAAAATGGCCAAAGAGAGGGATAGGGTAAATCTCATTTACTTGTGTAAATGACGAAACACACAGGAAAATCCATGCCCAGTTTTGGATGGAAACCCTCATTTCACGTATAAATGTTAATGAATGTGTTTATCCTTAACTATAAATACTGCAAGGGAGCAGGTGAGTTATTATTCTGGGTTCCAAGATGGTAGAAAGAAGTGGCTGATGGACGGTTTTATGGTTAGCAGTGGTGTAGTTCACCTTAATGAAATGCGGGCGGCTTTTTTTCATTATTGAGTTTTGCTGTGTGTGGACTGTCATGTTGTATATCTTGTGTGGGTTTACAGTTCTGTATAAAACCACTTACCATGAACTGCGCTATACCCTTGTTACAGTATTAAAGCAGCTGTTTGAGAATACCGTTGCTGTAAAAACTACACTAAAGTTAAATACGAAGAGCAAGTGAGCTGCTTAAATGTAACTTAATTAATTCTTGTCCTTTTTTGGATCCCAGCTATGTCCAAAGACAACGCGTGTCTGCCCTCCACGTTAATAAATATAGTTAGTGAACTGGATGTCATGAGCCAGCTCGAACATCGAACATCCAACAAGTTGTTGATGCCCTCTCAGAACTGACCAAATAAAACTGCAAATGAACATATTGATTGTGTTTTATTTATTTGCATCATTAATATTTAACACACCAGTAAATCCAACACAACTTAAAAGAAAGGAGAGAATATCTGACAGCACGAGCCTCCTCAGATTGCTGCTGTCCAATTGAAACTGTTGGCTGAGCTAACCCTCTCGGTTGCCACGTATGCTTGAAATAAGTGGAATTGGTCTTGTTTTTTGAGAGTTGTTGGTTGTAATTTGTATAAACACTCACTCTAACATGGGATCTGCTTGTTTTGGGCTTATTGTATAAAACATCTCTGTTGGTTTGCAGCCATGGTGATCAGCATTTTACACAAGATGTTTTTCTTAAAAATAAAATAGCATGGAAACCCCATGAATATTATGAATAAAATGTACTTATTAGCATTGCTAATAAATTTGCCTTGAAGGAAAAAAAAATGTAATTTTCATTGATTGTGCCCTTAGCTCTTGAAACTGCCCGTGATCATTTCATCTTGTATTAGCGGTCATTATACAAACAGTGGACGTTTCTAAACGTATACCCTTTATTATTATTTATTTATTTATTTATTTCTAGCACATGCCCTGTGCTTATCCAGGGCAACTTAACGTCCATTAAGAGCCACTAGTAAGTAAAATAAATGGATTAAGAACAATTTCAAATAAGAGCAATCACAAAAAACATGAATATGGTTACCTTTTTAAGAGTAAAATCAAGTACAAGATACAGAAAACATAATTATGATTGAGAGCAATAGTATAATACAGCAAAGTGTGGAGCAGGTCAGTGCAAGTACAAGATGATGCAAGTACTGGTACAACTGAATGCGATATAGTCCAGTATAGACGAGAGTTGTGATATCTGCTGTCTGAATAGACGTGTCTCGAGGAGGCGCCGTAAGGTGGTCAGGGACTGAACTGATATCTGTGGGTAGGTTGTTCCACCACTGAGGGGCAAGGGTGAAGGAGTAGGTTCCGGAATGCTGGGGAGTGGAGGGGGGGTACATCTATGCTAGTGGCAGAGGTTTGTTCACTACCCCCATGACAGCAGGCATCCTAACTGAGGTCTCCAACCCAATAAATCCAGAGAAATGGGACATTTTGATCTTCTTACCGCATTCCATTTTACTGTACAATGGCACTTTAACATGGTAATTCTAAATGTACAGTAGAGTTGACATTAAGATAGTAAGAGTTACATTATATAATTTAGTAACAGGTATGAAAATTGAATGTACATTTGTATTATGAATACTCGTAAACGTTATACAGAAAATGTTTTCCTTTGCACTTGCTTAAAAATAAGATCCGTAGATGCTCAGTACAACAGATGAACTTCACTTAATCTAGTTAATTGTCCCCACCCCTTCACTGGCTTCTTTCCTGCCAATAACCAATTAAGTGCTCCCCCTACTGACTGACATGTTTTGAGCCAGTAAAATGCTTTGACCCAGAAATGATGGGGGCCATTGTGCAAACAGCTAACACAAGAATAAGGCATATAACTGATAGCTTTAATCTAAAGTAGTACCAGAAATCATATTTTAAAATTAAAATACTGTATGTTGTTAGGTACAACTACAATATGTTCCCATACCAGCACGGAAGACAGTTTTTTGTTTTATTTTCCCGATTCCCTGTTTAGTACAGCGAATATAAAAACAAAGTATGCATTCTGCGTCAACATTGTCGAACTGAAAGGCCAATCACATTAGAATGGGGAAAGGGTTGCTGGGAAATATTGTCATCTCCAGAGACAAATGAAAGGTTAAAATACCTTAGGGAGGAAACAGGGATTAGGAAATAATATAACTCTGCCTAAAAAGAAATATGTGCAGGGAGTAGCTATCACTAGAGCCTGCAATTCACTGATGCGACAAGCAGAGCAATTTCTACAAAGATTTCAGGAATTGCATTTCACAAGTAACCAAGGGCTCAAGGGCAAATATATTCATTTTATAGAACCACATTTAAATCCTTTTGGGGGTGACAACCAGGATTGGAAGTGTGATATGCCGTATGTACAGACAACATCCACACAATAGGTAAACTCAAACTGAAAAATGGAACTAGTAACTAGACATCCTTGTCTAGTAGACCCAGCAAGTTAAAGACGAGAGAGTAAATTGATAATAGACTAGACTGGAGCAACAATGAAAACCATTAGGAAACAGTAATCTTTTTTATATACAGTAGATGAATAAAGTCGCATCTAACCCCAGAAACATTTTAAATGTATAAGGTGCATTCAATATCCTTCAATCAGTTATTTTGGTGTTTGACATTATTACCTCTTATACAAATACATTGTTATTGATTCTTATCTGTTGAGACTTTTAAAAAAAAATCATATGAGGGAAATTGTGTTAGCCAAGTTTGTTTTAATGGTAATAACCAGTTTTTTAAGATGTTTACAAGTGTACAAATTGCAGCAGTATTATATGTAACCTAATCAAGGACAGTCCTGAGGGAGAAAAACAATGTTTGTCATTTACTGTTCCAAATGAAGTGCAACATGTGTTCTCAAACTGGAATTCCGGTCCCCACAAAGACGACCGTTTTAACACAGTCAGCTACTTTTGAATCAAATCTGAGAGCAATAACAGTTTGAATGGTCTAATCAAATCATGATTACTGAAAATATAATCACCAAAACATTTGAGAGTGTACTGCCAATCTGTTACTTTGATAAGTCTAGGATTTCTCAGAAATGTGAAGGGGACACTATGCTAAAAATCTGTTTCTGCTGATCTCCAGATATTGCTAAAAATGAATTTCCTGAAATACCTGATCACCTGCAGTTCTTTTTATTTGACCGACAGCATTATTTTCTTCAGTATTGATTTCCAAAATGATGTTTGTCCTTGATTGACCATATTCTTTTCACTGCCAAATATCTTTTTTATAGTTTATTAATAATCTCTTCTACTAAAAGCAATGCAGCTGCAGATCAAGACAAAACTGCCCAGACAGGACACTAAAACAACAAAAAAACAACTTGAACACTATACTACACAATAGACTACTCTGGCTCTGTAGTCTATATATTAAAAAAAGATGCATCATTATATGAGTCTATTTTAGTGCCCCATCCGAGCAGGTTTGTCTTGGTCAAGCTTTCACTCACAATCTGTTTTAATATAGCATTCAAAACTATAATGGACTAAAAATGAATTTATTGTAGTGGGGAACTGGATTGTCAGAATACTGATATCTCAGATGTACATTTTTTATGTGTCTTAACACATACAGAAAATGAATAATTAACATTTTTAATCTCCGTTGATGTTTAGAGGACTACAAATGTGAGAATAATTGGTTGTGGAATACCTGATCTGAACTAAGGCACCAATAGCCTTAAATATGCTAGATGTAAAGGAGCACATGAATATTGTGTGTGAAGATGATAGGAAATTAAAAAAAAAAAAAAAAAAAAAACAATTACTATTACTATTGTTCAGAAAAACTTGTGATTTTTAAAAACTGCACAATTGGGTAGTCACAGAAAATCATACACAGCATGTAAAAATATATTTCACATTTCCATTGCTTGAAAGTAACAGAAATACAACTCTAAAGAAAAAAAAAAACCTTATACATTACTGTGACAGGCAGCAAATTAATCTAAATCAACAATCTCCCTCTCGATCTGTGAGGGCACTGTACAACAAGAATTACATGCTTTGTATTGAATGGTTGGGCAGTTCATTCCAGGGGCAGTAGGAAGCAAGCCATTAAGGAAGGGGGCTATGTCACGGTACCAGGAGTCCTCGCCCTAGTACGGTAAGCGAAATTTCAGTCATGAATTGGAGAAGACGTGATTGAACTATCTATCTAAAGGGAGCGGGGATTATGGTACTTTAGGGGTGCATGACGATGTGGTCGGCTTCTTTGTTGTGGTTAATGGGAGGAAACAAGGACTGGAAATGTGAGTGGAGTGTTTTGACATTGATAAATTGTATTTGTCTTTAGCAGATGGCTAATACGAAGCTGGGAGCTGCAGCAGGAAGCCAGCGCTAAGCCTGGACCTGTAAATACACCACCACTGCTGACAGCAACGCACCTGCACAAAGAGCACCACAGTCTGGAGATGCGTTTATGTGTCTGTGTTGCGTGTTTATGTTTGTCTTATTATTTCTGGTCTGCAACCCTTTCTGTTATATGCTGGCAATACCCATTGTTCGGTAGAGCCAGCCTTTTTATTTGACGGTCTCAAACGGAGAACAGAGCATTAAAGTGCTGTTTGAACTGTAACTTTGTGTCTGTCATTGCTGGAGCCCCTGCATCACCTGTATACCTGAGCACTGCAAACCACACTTTTACAGTTACTTATGTAACAAACTTATATTACAACATGCACCTTAAAATGTGCCCCACATTTTTTTGTCAAAGCAAATACTTTTAAAATACAATCTTTGTTATCCCAATGTGCCTACAGCCAGCTGCACTGGAGGTATTAGTGCATGGTCATTTATTTGAAGGAGATAATAAGGTAATAGCTCCACTAGTGTGCTAAAATGGTGGCATTAAGGTAAACTGACACCCTTAAGCCCACTGTCAGGTTACAAAAAGTTGCTGCACACCACTGCTTTTATTAAAACAAATGCAGGTTATTTGCGTGTACACAGCCAGCATCCTGCAGGTAGTAACATACTTGTATATAGCACTACACAATAATCAATGTTCAGGGGAACTCCTGGGTCTTAAAGTATGTTTGACACCACTGATTTGAACAAATCAGTATTGAAACATATTACTCAAAAAGCTTCAGAGGAAGACTTTCTCCTTCAAACAAGACGTTAAGAGACTGAAAATGAAGATCATTTGCCATTGTTCAAGAGACTGATATGCGGAGAACAAGTTTGCCTAAAGGAATCTGATAGAGTCAAATCCATTCTCAAGCAACAGATTTCAAAGGACTGATTTCAAGAAATGTAGGACTGGATGGTGTGGCAACTCTAGCATTAAGGTTAAAGAGGTTGTACCAGTTTCTGGGATATCAGGCTGCAGTGGATAAGAATAGAGAATTGACTGCAGATGACAAGTGCATTTCAGGAAGCTTGCCCTACATTAACACATGTGACCTAGGAAACCTAACTGTTGAGTCAACAGGAGTTTGGATGAAGGAACAGTTTGATTAATTTAAAAATGAAGAATCAAGACACTTGATGGCTGTCTGAAGACACGAGTCGACCACACCTCTAATTAACAATACAGTTTACATCCTCTACCTGTGTGTGTTTGGGTGTGTGTGTGTGTGTGTGTATGTATATATATATATATATATATATATATATATATATATATATATATATATATATATATATATATATATATACACACACACACACTTACACCTGCAAGCTGTTGTTACAAGTTGTGATAACAGTAGCCGTGTTCTTGAATCTGGTGGGCCTCTGCTCGGTGGGTTAAACAAAAGAGGCTTGCAGCGCTCTTAAATCATCTTCTTGGCATTGCAAATCTCAGCTAATATCTATCCAGAGCAGTTTCCAAAACTTTTCCTTTCTGTTAACTCCACATAACTCACTTGAGTCAGCCACTCAAACCAAATCCTCCCAGATTCCCCTCTACATTCAGAACTTCAAATCACTGTGGCCAGAGCTTTTGATATTAAAATAGATGAATATTTCAATGTTGGCCCGAGCCATATATAAAGAGAGAAAGGATGAGAAGGCCAACTATTGCAAAAGGACGAAACAGAACTGATATCTTATACCATGTAATGTAATAATTCCAGAGGTTTCACTAATAAGAGAGTGTGACAGGAAATGGCTGAGCGGTGACGTTAGGCCGGAATGCAGGAAGAACAACACAGCTAGGTACTGCAGGCAAAAGATGTGCCGTGTGCCGTTTATTTAAATACAAAAATAAAATAAAATATTCAAACAAAAAACACTTGCTCACAGATTACAAAGAGAAAGATAAACAAACAAATCATGAACACAAAGTAGACCTGAGGTCAGGCTGGGCAGTTGCCTTCACTGATCCTTTTCATTATTTTAAATTTCTTTCCTTTCTCGCTCTTGTTCTGCATCTCGAACACCCACACAGAGTGCAGAGAGCTGCAGGTTTATATACAGTGGCTCTCAAAAGTATTCACCCCCCTTGGACTTTTCCACATTTTATTGTGTTACAACATGGGGATTTAATTAGGAGTTTTTGCCACTGATCAACACAAAAAAGTCGATAATGTCAAAGTGAAAAATAAAATCTACAAATTGTTCTAAATAAAAAAAATAAAAAAACTTTATTGTGGTCTCATCAGACCATAGAATCTTCTTCCACTTGGTCTCAGATTCTCCCACAGCCCTTCTGGCAAACTCTAGCTGAGATCTGATGTGAGTTTTTTTCAACAATTGTTTTCTTTTTGCCACTCTCCCATAAGGCCAGTTTTCTGAAGCACTCAGGCTATTGTTGCCGTATGCACAGTGTCTCCCAGCTCAGCCGTGGAAGACTGTAACTCCTTTAGAGTTGCCATAGGCTTCTTGGTGGCCTCCCTGACTAGTGCCCTTCTCGGTGTGCCATATTCTCTCCATTTCTTAATAATGGACTTTACTGTGCTCCGGGGGATATTCAATGCCTTGGAAATGTTCTTATATCCTACCCCTGATTGGTGCTTTTGAAAACCTTATTCCAGATTTGCTTTGAATGTTCCTTCGTCTTCATGATGTAGTTTTTGTTAGGAAATGTACTAACCAACTGTGGGACCTCCCAGAGACAGGCGTATTTAACCTGAAATCATGTGAAACACCTTAATTGCACACAGGTGGACTCCATTCAACTAATTATGTGACTTCAAAAGACAATTGGTTGCACCAGAGCTTATTTCGGTGTGTCATAGCAAGGGGGGTTCATACTTATGCAAGCAATTATTTTCTGTTTTATATTTGTAATTAATTTAGAACAATTTGTAGATTTTATTTTTCACTTTGACATTATGGACTTTTTTTGTGTTGATCATTAGCAAAAACTCCTAATTAAATCCATTTTGATTCCATGTTGTAACACAGTAAAATGTGAAAAAGTCCAAGGGGGGTGAATATTTTTGAGAGCCACTGTACAGGTGACCATCTCTTGATTTAGTAACAAATTAATTGCTTAATTAATTCGGGAGGTGGCCACCTTCTGCACAAGGTTTTTAGTCATTCCTGGCAAAGGACGAGTTACTCCCTCGCCTCTGCTAGAACATGTCTAAATAAAAACAAAACAATAACAAAACAAACACGGCTACGCTGTCATATAAAAATACACAAAGTTTCAAAACAATAACAAAAACACAAGGTGCTTCTCCATCATATATACAAATACACAACAATAAATAAACCATACTAAACAAACACAATAACAGTGGTGGAGGGGGAGACCCTGTTCTAAAAATAAATAAATAAACTGTTACAGAGAGGGAAAATAAAAAGGCAGGAGTTCAGAGGGAAATATTAAATAACAAATATCAAGGACATTCAAACAGATTTCAGATCTATAGAAGGGGTGTACAACAAATAATATAAGACCCAGAGTTGAAAATAAAATTCACAGGACAATAAGGACAGTAAGAAAAATAATAAATAGAATACCATTTAAGGGTTTAGAAGATTCTTGAAACTACAATTTAAAATATGTCAATATATTTGTTGTCTTTTTTCTTTTTCTTTAAGCAAGTCATCAAGCAGGTGGTTAAATAACCAGGGTGAATAAAGTAGCTTTAGTCATGACAGATAGATCTGTTGGAAATCTCAAGTTTCTAATTAAAGCCCACATACCGTGCTGTATGTCAGCATCCGAGAAAAAGTCAAGAGCCTCATGGAAGAGTATTAGTTTGTACAGTTTAGCATTTCAATGATATACTAGAAATGAGCAGGTACTTTGTAACAATCATATGAGAATGATATGCAAGTTAATTACATATATAAATTCTATATTCGTTATTGAATTCTGTATTGCTATAACTTTTTCTTTCTGATATAACATTGTTGCACTAGGACCTTTGAAATAGGAATGCTGCCACTGCTTCAGAGAGAGACCATTTCCAACTAAATAAATCTTCCCACAGTCATGGAACCAATAGTAAAACACTGACATGACAATAACGCTCAGTAAATACTATGGAAAGGAAACAAAATAGTCCCAATTTAAATCAATTAAAAAAAACAAAAAACAAAACCCCTTAATTTAAAATAACAGCAAGGCTTGGCCCTGGGGGATCTTGCAGGAAAGGTGAATGAAGACTTCATTATGTGCAGCACAACCAGCTTTTTATATAAATAATTTGATACAGCTGAAGACAGGCAAACAAACTTTCTAAACATAACTTTAAAACACACAACGTGGCCAGAATGAATAAACTGATAACAAAATGCTCTGAAGGTCAGATATAACATAGATCGGAAAAATATAGGTTTTCACTTTTTGTGTCCAGTTCATGTACTTCAGCCCTAAGCTCCAGAGAGCACCATCTGCTTATTCATATTTGCATTTTCCCCTGCTGCACTCTGTCCTTCTGGACTCCTGACATTTGGATGCCAAATTAGACACCAATTAGTGCATTTTACATAGAACAAGTCTTTATCTGGCATTGATCTTAATTTCCAGGAACAAACTGTCAACCTGCAATCCTGCCTAACTAATTTAACAACTTCTCGTGAACAGTGAATGGTAGATATTAACTCTGTTTTTTTTTTTTGTTTTTGTTTTTTATAATGAAAACTTTGCATCAGATATGTGTATGAAGAAGAAAAGAAGACCTCAGAAAGGCAACAATACTTTTTAAATGGTGGCATGAATCCAATAAAAAAGAGGCTCATTTTTAAATGCCCTTCACTGACTGTGACAAAAAAGATTTATACTGTACTCTAAATTAAACAAGAAATAAAATACTTAACTTGTATTGGCAAAATATATTTCAGATCTATATAGCTTCCAACAACATTGTTTTCGATAAATATAACTAATACAATACACTGTGTGTGTGTGTGTGTGTGTGTGTGTGTGTGTGTGTGTGTATATATATATATATATATATATATATATATATATATATATATTTTTTTTTTTTTTTTTTTTTTTTTTTCTGCAGAGGTTTAACCGTGTCGATTACCTTCAAAATTTGAAATTCCAGATCTTAGTCATTGGAAATCTACTATTGTTACGACCTTAGAGGACAGATTTGACCAAGTAGCAAGTGATAACCTATGCTGTCTGGCACACCCTGGGCCATGTGATGTCAGCAAGAGGCCTTTTGAAAAGGAAAGACCTGCCGACTACCATTCAAGCAGCAGTAAATGGGATTGTTGATTGGTCTTACCCAGTAAGATAGATCCTTCCCCAGCAACATCACCAGAAGTTTTAAAAGTTGGTGATATTCACCCCTGGGCAAATTAGACACACCACATTGCTGCATCGGTTATTTATTTATAGCACATTCAAACCAGACTCATACAGGGGTTCTTCCCAATCCAATAATAAACGCAAGGTTATAGAAAAATGCAAGCAGTGATTTAACCCATGTGCCCTGATGAGATTACAGTGGCCACCATGACTTTCATTACATTTTCCAAGTTTAGGACTTTGCCACATAGTGCCTGCTGGTGAATAATGTAATGCAACTCAATCGCCTTTCAGCATTACATGATTCAGCCTCCTTATGCACTTGCCCAATCAGCCCAGTCTTGTTCCCTACCATGTTCTTAGCGCCATCCATTGTCACTCTGGCAAGTTGATTCCAAGACAGATGAGATCATTAATGGTATTGGTAAGTCTCTGAAACAACTCTTCACCTTTACTTTTCCCATGAAGTGTCTAGAGCGCTGCAAGCTTCTCAGTGATTTGAAATGCCTTGTGTATTCCACAAATGAAAATTAGCAGCTGAGCACTGTCAGTAATGTCATTGCTTTCACCCAAAGCTACTGAAAAATTCTCAATGTTAGATTTTTTTTCACAGGGCTGTAATTTTAAAACCTTATCGATATTTCCTATTCTTCGAGTCATGGTCTGGCGAGACACACTTTGTTTTTTGTCGCTTGATATTGTATTCCATCCACACGGCAACTGTTTCTTTACAAATCAGACACACTGATTTTCCTTGATGAGGCACAAAAAAGAATTGATCTGTCCACTTATCTTGAAAAACACGACATTCAACATTCAACATCCACTTTCTGTTTTTTTGTCGGAGCATTTTCGCACGTCATCAGCATTCACTGACTCGTCTGTAGAATTGTATCTGCTGAGACAGACTCCCACTAAACTGCACATGTCTGAAAGCATCTTCCAGTATGTTCGTCATGAGCATGTACTTCCTTAGGAATTGTTGGTGTATATTTGAGATGCAGTTCATCTGAAAGTCCTGTACAATTTAAAACACAGTAACAAAACACAACAACACTCATGGTATAAATCACAGTAGATACATACACAAATGCTTATTATTAACTCAAAAGCACATACAACACAGCACGTACATAATTCCATATTCTATAAATACCTACTTATGTTGGAATGCTAATGTATAAAAATATGTTTTTAGTTTTATTTTAAAAATAGCAATGTTTTTTGAATCCTTGACTGGCTGCGGGAGATCATTCCAGAGCCTAGGTGCATAACAACAAAATGCCCATAGAAAGAAGCTTGGGTTTTGGAACTCTTAACAGGCCCAAGGCCGCTGAACGCAAATTATGTGCAGGAGTGTACTTATTTAACCTGCACTTGGAGTCAATCAAGTGGTGGAGCTGTGAGGGCAGTAAGTTATTAAAAGCTTGCACGAAATGATTAGTGAAAACAGGGAAAAAAAAAACAAAAAACATGGCAAGTATACAAAACATGACAACAACTTTTTCCTTATTAAACCTATTCTTTGTCCCATTTTCTGATATGTAAACTAAGATGATGTAAACATGACGACAAAACCCGCCCGCAAGCAGACTGCCCGCGGGTCGCCGGTCGTGCACCCCTGTATAACCAGAAAAGAAACAGATCAACTACCATGAAGAGTAAAATAAGTTTTGAAACAAAGTAGACAAGGTGTTCAGAATACCAAAGCGAATGATGAGTTTCACTTTAATTATAATGTTTCAAGTACCATCATAAAAATTACATGAGGCAATTATTTTTCACACTCACCTGTTGTACCAATACAATAATAGTGGGCATTCCCAAGAACACAGTGCTAATGTTGAAGACAGGGATGAATGTTGGTTGTTTTGGCTTTACATGTTGGAAATGACAATCACATGGCCCTTAAATGCCTTCCCTGGCTTTTTACTTGGGGAAGTAGTTTGATTTGTGTATTGCCTGTGTAATAAACAAAAAGGCTTACTGTAGACCCCAACATAACTTGAATTGCTTTTCACAGGATACAACGTAAAGTTAAAAGTTAAAAATATTCACATACAAACAAAGGCTTCTCGTATTCTAGACAAATGTAACCTGAGCGAGCGTTGAGCTGAGGATACAGATAATAACTGGGCATACTAAATTGGGGAGAAAACCGGGGTAAAAAAATTGGCGATGACTAAATGTATAAAGAAAGGAAAAAAAAAAGGAAAAAAAAGAAAGAGCTGATATTTGTACTGATATGTAGTGAATTGCAGTGCTGCGATTGTTACCTTTGGATTATTTTACAGGACACTTGCACAGGTAACTTAAAAAAATGTGTGTGCTAAATTATTGTATATCATCTGGAAAGACACAGTTGTTTGCTGAAAACAAAGTAATTTGTGTTGTAACAGTAGTGCATTGCTGGAGGCTGTTTACCAAAGCGATACAGATTGACATAATGTACAGTAAATTAAACAGACACTTGTCAACATTCCAAGGGTGCTTGTCTTGTAATTCTATTTTTTTTTTCATGAGTGCACATGTTATAAACATGCAGCACTTTTTCAGAAAACATCACCAGGCACTTAATAACATTGAAAAATGCAATCATCTTGTTCATCAAGCCCTGAAAGAAAGCTCTCTCTCAACATCAAATCCATTTTTTGAGTGTCATCAGTGACAATCATTTTAAGGTATTATTTTGTGCTCATGTTAGATCCCTTGTAAATTGGGTTTCTGTTGATCTTTGTCAGTGTTGACATGCTCTACTATCAAATACCTAGTACATGTCTGCATTGTCGCCTATGCTGGCCAAAAGGTTAAGTCTGCTTGCATTCATCTACATTTCAATTGACATTTTAAATAAGAAAAATGTTCTGTGTAAAAGATGATTTAGCACAGAACTGAGTAGATTTTACAAGATGATGAAAATAAATTAATGCATTAATAATGTATAATTCTAATTCTTCCTTAATAATAACTCTTTATCTCCAGTTATTCGTTGGCATTCAGTTAACATGACTGAAATGTCAATTCAAAGTTAGAGTCGACTGTCTGATTACTTTACTCAAATTAAGAATAGGGAATCATTTTTTAAAATACAGACTACTGGCATCCAGTTGGGACTAAGTTGAAACCAACACATTTTTTCTGATGCACTCCAATATTTAAAAGAATGATAAGGAGCAGAATATTTACTTAAAATATTCTTCCTCCTAAACATGAACTGGCTGATGTAATACTAAAGGCTGTTGTCTTGCAATCCTATCCACCATTTCTTGTGCTCTGTGGGTGACACTTTCAATGATTCCGACTGGCTCTAGAACACAAACTTCAGGGGACTGAAAAGATTCTATGTGATGGGAAGTTAGTTTTCAGAAATTTCTTTCTGAAAGGCTCCTTGAACTTTTTCATTTGTGAACCTCCAGAATTCAGTTTAGTTTCGTTTCAATTTAGACATGTTCAAATGGGCTTTCAAACAGCATACATTTCTTTTAAAAAAGGACTTGATTAATGTTAATATATACTGTGCTAGCATAAACCTTATATTTTATAAATAAATACAGTCCATTATTTAAAGGGTGTCTTAAAAAATATCATCCCATGCAGTTTGATTAAGAGAAGTAGCGTTTTTGGACCCTTACTATGCAAAATTAAACAGATGACAACAACGAAGATAAAAAAGACACGGAAAGTTATGTTTCTAAAACTTACTTTCTATTTCAGCCTTTATTTGTTTTTTTTTGTTTTCTTTTGCTGATTTAAATATATATATATATTTAAATCAGCCCTGTTATAAAATAACTTTTGCCAACTTTAACACAGGAAATAGAAAACAAATGTAAAAAAGTTTTTAAAAAAAAACTAAACAAAGGCCCATATGTTGCTTTCATTAAGAGCTTGTGGGCATCACACATTATAGTTTGAGGTGTCTCCTAATTCTGACATGGCAGTTGCAGCTGCTGTGGCTGTGACAGTTCAGTTTGAATCTCCTGCTATTGACTGTCTATAGAGATTTCGAAATTGTGCCCATATTTGTCACAACGAAAATCCCATTACACTAGGGTATAGTTGTACATTGCTCTAGACATAACAAAAAAAGACAGTCCAATTAAATCTGTTCCTGATAAAGTCCCTAAGGCACAGTTTGTTTCAGCGAGCGATCTCATATACTAGGATATCGATCTATAAAGGATTGCAGAAAAAATTGCATCTTACATTATCAATATGACATGGGAACAACATGTGGTCTCCCAGTTGCTTTTCTCATAGATAGATTTTGTGATGTATCGGGTCACGGCGTGAAAACATTGTATAACACAATCAAATTGATTTATCTATAAAATAACAGCTTGGTGAGAATCACAGCTTTTTTTTGTCTTTCTTAGAATTTTGTACTCTAAACCACAGTTGTAGAATGTCATCAGTCTTTTTATGACAGTGTCAATCGAATACATAAGACTTTACTTCAAAGAATAATACTGAAGTGAAACAACAATTGAGAAAAATCTTTTTGAGATGAAACATCTTTTAATGTGTCTTAGTGGCAAATTGGTCAATGCAAAGAATTGCCATTATTTAAAAGTACTAATAATAAATAATAATTGTAGATTCTAAAAGAAATCCTTCACTTCTTAAAATGGGTTCCTGGGCATTCAAACCATTGCCTTTATATTTCTCCATTACCTATTTCTATTTTATTTTTGATCTATAATGATCTGCTATTTAGCAAGCAAGAGGGATTCCTTTCAATGAGTTCAATATAAAAAAAGGCTCTAAAACTTAAGGCTTTATATAATGCTGCTGGAGGATCCAAGAGCTTTATGCAATCTAGTTAATGATACAGATAAAGCAAATATACAACGGAACATTGGAAATTTAGCAAAGTGGTGGTTCAGGAAGGATATATTTTCATTTACAGTATAGTACGATTAGTAATAGAAATCCTGTAATCATGGATCTGAGTATATTAACACAACTAATGTCAATGCTGAGGACTCAAAAGGCCGCAGCTCTTCTGAGTCATCAGTGGTATAAATGTTATACATTTTATAAGTCTGAGGTCGGTGACATGTCAGAAATCTCATACTGTACCCAAAAGTCAAAGTGGGACCCCAAGAGCAATGTCCTGTCTTTACAGTGCTAGCTCTGGTAAAAACGTATTGTGAGCCTGATGACTACAAAATACTGAAAACTTGGAAATGCATGAATAACTGCATTTATCTCCAAATTGGCATGAACTCACAGTAATTTCTTTATGCCAATAATATGACGATTTAGTATAAATATATGCACACTTCACATTTGTTTATTTCTTAATATATAATTCTTCTATTTCTTCCTTGTTGCAGCTCCCATGTTATGTTTTACCTGGTGCTCTGCAACTGAGCTGAACACACAGTATAAACCAAGGTTTAGCATGTTATTTTTTTTTTTATGGAAGGTAATGGCATCACTATTTGCAAGCCGGTTAACTAAGGAACCTTGCATGCTTAATATGTCAAAGAAGATGGAGAAATGCAAACATTTGTCAAATGAATCAATTTCCCCATAGGGCTCACTCAGCTTGACATGGGGTGATTGACAACTGGCGCCGTCCAATATACTCTGAAGTGGCTTTTTCTTAAGTAAGACTTTAATATGCGATAGAGCACCTTATAGAGTTCACAATAAATGCATTAATTTACTTTTGTTACACTCATTTGTTTGAAAAAAACTGCAGCATTCTGTAACTCTTTAATCAGCATATTAAGAGAAAATGATTTTTGATCCAAAAAAGCATTTCTCATACAAACATATTTCAGTTTACGAATTTGCAGTATGAGAACAAGTTTTTTGGGTATCAGCTTGAAAAATTAAAGCTGCTTCGTACATTTAATAAAAGCATGAAACAGGTTGCTAACCTGCTAATTGTTTCAAATGTCTTTTGCTAGTTGATTTGTGTTTTATTTTTATAAGACAGTCTCATTACAATTTTCCCTTCCCATCCCTGAATCCTGTAAATGATTGCCTTGATCAGCTGTAACTTGTGAATGGTTTATGAAATGTGAACAAAATTTTGTGAGCCATGGGAGTAGCAGATTACCTAATCCAGGGATAATTGTGATTAGCCTAAATCTAATTTGGCTTTTTGTTTATTTAGCTGCAGTCACAGTTTGGTTGAGTTGCTTGTAAATGTACTGTTGAAAACGTTGCATAAAGTTTACATCTTTACAGTGAACAAATGTTTTGTATATTTGGTGGGTTCCCCAACAGTCTGTGTGCATAGCTTTTTGAATGGTTGGACTGTGTTTGGTTAACCTATTTGTACTGGGTTGGCCTGATGGGAGGAGTTATATAGATTTTTTGGATGTGACTGTTGGTATAGTTAATTAGAAATTATTTACAAGGTTTGCAATTTGCATGTTTGTGGTTTTATTGTGTTATCATACTGTTTCATACTTGTGATTTATATTGATCCTATGTGTTAGAATTTAGTTATTATTATCATTTAGTCTAAATTATTTTCTGTACCACTTATATATCAGTTATATTGCTTATACCTTTGTCCTGGAAAGCATCCTGTTGCGACCTTATAATTCTTGTGAAGATGCTAATTTCTTGTAGTAACTGACTGTTAAAATATTTATTATCCAGTCTGGATTGAGCCTCCTAACCCCTGGTGTTTGTTAAATTAAACATGTGGACTGTTTAATCCTTGCATTGATCTATTTTTTAAAAAACTAATTATACCCTAGCAGCTCACCACTGTTCTTTAAATGCAGTTTTTTAATTAAATGTGGTAAATACATTTTAATAATTCACTAGTATCAAACTGGTAGTGTAGTGGAGCTACATATTTGGTCCCCCATGCAGCTTACTATAGGCCTCTGTCCCTAGGAGATCCTACAAGTACACACAGACTAATCACATCAAACAGAAGTGATCCTCTCCCGCTGGTCCATCTCCTGCTCCTAGGTAGTGCTTGTCTTTGAAATCTATTCTATGCACTTTGAAAAGATTCTGTGTACTATGAAAGAAAACAACCTTGGTACAGTGGTAACATAAAACATTTCTAAACCCAATGGTCCTACATTTGACTACTTTTTTTTTCTTTTTTTTTTATAGATATAATTCTGACAGAGGCAAAGCATGCTTTTAGATTGCGTATTGTCCAATGTACATTATAATCTGCTATTTCCAAAAATATTTTATAATTACGAGGAGACAAAATTAATTTACAAAAACAAAATGTTTTTCAAAGCATGCACTTTCTTGATAGAACATTCGAAATATCTGGAACTAGACGAGACAGGTATCCGTACAAACAGCTGTGAATTCCTGACACTGATTTGTTTTTGCAAGCGCTCATTTCTTTTAGCTCTATTAAGCTGTATTGCTTAATTTTTAAAGCATTAATGTGCAAAACACACACACACCATGGGCAGTATTGAAAAAACATCAATCGAAATATATGGTTTCATTACATTTGTATTTTTGTAATTTGTAATGCAAATGCTAATGTATAAGTATAATGTATAATTATTTGTATTTTCTATTGAAAATACACATGCCTGAGTATTTTGTAATTTCAAAATGCTAAAAAATACATTGCTGCTGTGCCATCTAGAGCTAAGTTCGCTGCAGGACTTCAGATGCAAACAACCTTTTTGCTGTGAGAACACAACATAGTTTTGTAAACAACATTTTGTATACAAAAATATATTATCTGATTTAAAAGCAGCATTTTCCCCAGCTGCCCAAGGAAAAACTGTTAACTTGTCAGCACATTAGGTAAGAAAAATATATGTTATATACAGTAGTTTATTTATTTATTTATTATTATTATTATTATTATTATTATTATTATTATTATTATTATATATTTTTATCTATAATTGTGTTCAACGTTTAAAAAAAAAAACTATGTAAAAAAAACTGAACACCCGAATGAAAGTAAAGTTTGTACTTTTCATTTCATTCTAATAATAACATAGGCCAGCGTAAGTTAATATCAACCGTGTTTTCTTAAAAATAATACAGCTGATTGTATTCCCATCGAAGTAGGTAGGTAGAAATACGAAAAGATAAATACATAGATAATAGTGGAAAAACTAAACGAAAATGTGTACCATACTTTGCTCGAGTACATATTTCAATTTAAGGAGAGAAAACTCTGCACAGTTCCATTGAATTGCACCTGGTCAACTAGAAACTTCTGAAATAATTCAGTAAATCTGCCATTGTCAATTGATTAGTCCATGTCTTACTCAATGGAATTCATGGTAGGACAGTTTGAATCTACTAATTGATACTAATTGATATCTGTGAGAAAGTTCCCTAGTTGATGGAACAACTCTAACTTAAGGAAGTGGAGTAGACTTCCTTGATGAGCATTGAAGACCATTGCCACTGCTATAGATCGCCTTCAGTATCAGTATCAGTCAAAATTATTGCTGACCACGAACCTAAGCCACTGCTCCCATCTACTGAAGGCCATCATAACTGGATTCCAGAAACTTTTCTGCAGTTTTCTTGAGCTGAAGGTTGAGGTTAATTAATCAATTTTGGCCACAATCACCCATCCATTGTTTCAGATTCGCTGGCTGCCACACCTTTTTGCTGGAGAAACAAAAGATATTCCATTAGCTTATTAGCTGAAGAGCTGGGTCTTGTATCTGAATCTGCTTATGGGAGACCCAATGACGAGGAAGAAGACGGCTTCTTTGTTTTCAGTGATAGACTCCAGGTGTTAGACAGCGACCTACACTTAGATATTAGGTCCCCTGGTGGAAACAAGGACACACTGCATGTCTGCTTAATGTGGCTCAAAACTTTTTAATTGTTTAAGTTCCTTTATTGACAAAAAAAGTTATTTTCTGGGTGATCTATGAAAATCTTGGTTTGTTTTTTCAAATAGTTTTTTCTAAATACAATTGTATTTTGTATTGCAAATACAGTGTTTGATACAGTATTTTGCCCAAGCCTGATATGGGGTCAATTTTAATAGTCACACTTGTAAATCAATACCTAATCTGGTCACAATGGTGATTTTTGTAACAACAGTAAACTGATTTAAACTTTTTATCCATTGCATTTTAATATACCCTTTTTTCTTTTCGGTTTCTTTTTCTGTTTAATATGACACAAGACTCCATAATTAATTAAATGTTTCCACAGGTGCTAAAGGGACTGATTGGATATGCTGGCATCTTCTGTCTTCTGTAGTGGCTGCAGGCCAACACAAAGGTTACTTAAGAATCAAGAGTGGAATCAATATTTCTTTTTGTGCGGTCAGATGATATTGGCAAGCTGGAAAAAATATCCCCAAGGACGTATCTTCTGAACTAAATGTTAAACTGTTAAACGGATGTTGTCTTCAAAACAAATACAATATTGAATCTACTGTATAATCACAACTTAAATACAGTTTTCACTGACCGTGTGTATTGGAAAAAAGAGAGTGATTAACACCAGATATACAGTGTTTCTATGCATTTCCTATTATGTATGTATGTTACTTGCTGAAGTCCTTTTGTTAAGCCAAGACAATGTTAAAATACACAGCACCTTTGTTATGTTTAACAGAAAATACAGGACAATCAGTTAGGACATCAGTGGGGGCACGTAATGGCAGGTTTGGGAGTTGAAGTCTGCAACACAGGGTTAAAATACTGTACTGAAGGGTAGACTTTTTTTTTTTTTTTTTAGTTCTTGTCTTAATCACATATTTCCTTCACTCTGACCTGTGGAAGTCCTTGAAATAACAATAAACCCAATAGCTTGAAAAATAAATATAAACACTGGCATATGGACCTTGGGAGATGCATTCTTTCTTTACTGTGGATCCTCTTTCATTCCAGTCTTTAATATTTACAGTACTGTAATGCTCCAAAGTCCTGAATTCATTTTGTGTGTGTGTGTGTGTGTGTGTGTGTATATATATATATATATATATATATATATATATATATATATATATATATATATATATATATATATATATATATATTTGTTTATTTATTTTTCCTTAGCAGATGCCCTTATCCAGGGTGACTTAGAATTGTTACAAAATGTCACAGTACAGAATATCACATTATAAAATATCACATTACAGATAAGAGCAGTTATAAAGTACATTAAAATCAATAGCAAATAAGATCAAATTCGAATAAGAGCAAAATAAAGAATACATGAAATAATTACATACAAGAGCGAGTTTGACTGAGAGCAGTTAACTTATAGCACAAATATGGGCTTACTCTATTATGCATAAAGATTAGTATTTACAACACTGAAGTAGAAGAATCTAGAGTACCCCATACTGGCTAAGACAAACACATATTCACTTTTAAACTTGAAATAGATTGAGACACCATTGATTTCAATAAAATATCTCATTTGCATTTTCTCTTGAGGCACCTGCCACTGTAGTTGTTTGACAGGGCACTTTGCATTTCAAAGGTAAACGTTTTAATTTGGCCTGCTTGCTTGATTTAAATAGGGCAAAGGATACCTCGAATGCATTTGTACTGAAACATGAGACAGTTGTTTGGGATGACCTGGAGCTGACAGTCTCCTGATGAAACACTGGCTATGTGCATTCAAATAATCTCTCTGTGGGAGCCTAAAAGCCTGTAAGTCAGGAACACACTAACAATATTGATTTTTTACTAAACAAGCAATTTACACAGCAAATTACAAATGTAGCACATAGGAGGCCACATATCTAAGATAGGGTGCTGTTATCTACTTATTTTATAACAGAACATATTATTACAGTGGTGTTAATTATCCCTGGAAATACACTTCATTAAAATTGTAAAACTGTATGGTATCTTGTACATTGATACATTGATCGTAGATTTTACTTGACCATATTATTTACCCTTTTATAAGGTTATCCACAAAATAGTCTTTATGACAATTGGGGTGTTTATTATATTGTTTATTTTAGCACTCAAATTAGAAAATTGTAAGGA
This sequence comes from Polyodon spathula, assembly GCF_017654505.1. NCBI lineage: Eukaryota > Metazoa > Chordata > Actinopteri > Acipenseriformes > Polyodontidae > Polyodon > Polyodon spathula. The sequence continues at coordinate 4,726,253 of NC_054548.1, forward strand.
AAATCTGTAAATGTCAAATTGTTTATTTTACTACATAAGTCTGCAACAAATATGACATGTATACCCTCCACATTGGGTAATTAATGAGACCCCTCCATTCTTATCCCTGAGGGTCTAAAACTTTACAAATAGCAAGTCTGGGTCAGAGCCCCTCAATTCCAGCAGTCTGTATCTGCGATTGGAAAGAAAACACAGGGAAATCTACAGTACAGTCAGTTGAAAAATGATTTGTAACTTTTAATACTTTTTGTCTCCAATAAAAGTAAATTGAAAATATTAAATATAAAACAAACAAAAACAATCTATTGGTTATACAAAAATCTCCCACCAAATAAAAATATACCAAATATGAAACCATCACACCTATGTAATGGAAAATAGGAACCCAATCTTCTGATTACTGCTGGTACTCTTTAAGTCTGAGCAAATTATCAGTGACCATGCTTTTACTGTACAAAAATTTCGGTAAGCTCCGACAGTAAGGTAAAAGCAACCAGTGTTTGTGTAAATGATTGATTCCCAGTTTGGGAACCCCCGTCTTACAACTTCATAAAACCTAATGCAGCTGCTCTGAAGCTGCTCGATTTGCTGCAATTGAAACTATCTTGTAGACAGTCATTGGCACTGTACTCCATACTACCCACAGGATCATCCACAGGACCGTAATGTTAGTTTATTGGCAGTTGTTCATGTGGGTTAATCCCAGTATTACTGTATAGCATTATACAATACCTGTTGAAGATTGTGTGGTTGGTATGGAGAATATTAATGCAAGTCTGAAGGAAAGTACTAATTAGAATGAACCAAACATCTCCTGGACAAGTTTTAAAGATGTTGTCAATTGCATCAAACACAATGTAACAGCCCCCCCCCCCAGAGTTTTGTAAAGCACTGCAATAAGTGATGCTTTAGACTACATTAAAATAACTTACTATTCATATGAAAACAAAGCATTAAGTTAACAGTTCCAAATGAACTCTGAACACTCACTGTTTCCCATTTTGTGGTATGGCAGTATGATGTGTGCTTTTGTTGGCGGAAATGTGTTTTAGGCTATAAGTGGGTTGTACCTTTTGTATAATGTATAATCGACTGTATAATGGACAACACAAAATGAGAGAGGGAGATCGAATAGAAAGATTATTAATTTATTGCCCTTTGATGTACTAAACTAAAATCATGGCTAGTTTAAAAAAAGAAAATCTATATCTTGGTAACTGGTGTTGATTCTAAAGATCTCTACATCATACTATATGTAAAAAAAAAAAAAAAAAAAAACCTTTACAGTCAGAAAGAAGAGGGTTAAAACGTGATGATTTATTGTTAAAATAACATTTTCAGAAGGCAACAGCAAGACCAGCAGCCACGAGGGGATAGGGGAGATTGAGGTTGTGACCCTATCATATTATTTTGTTGACAGCCGCAATGGTATTTTAAAATAGCTAGAAAGGTGATAAAGTTAATTACACCAAAAATTGACAAAAACTAAATCTATATATATATATATATATATATATATATATATATATATATATATATATATATATATATATATATAAAGAGTATTTCATATGAAAGGGACCAGAAATGATCAATCCTATAGTGTGTATAGGGGACCATTTCTTTTCCCGGAGAACGTTGTTTACCTTTTCCACACTGGCGAATAAGTCTGCAGACATGAACTGGAGATCAACACATTTTCAAATGAATAACAAACCATTAAATGAAAACAACATACAGTATGATACAGTATGTATAACAATATATTGCATTTGTGCTAAAACTAAGATGCAACATCTTCTAGCCCTTGAGTCTAATAACAAAAGACCTGGTTGAAGAGAAAAATACAAATAAAATGTATCCAGTATAAGCAAGGAACTATTCAAATCTCTTTTATTTTCCTCTCTCGAAATGTTTCTGCCTTTACGCTTCAAAACAGGCCAGTTTTACTTAGTCTCTTATTTAATGCTTCAGTAATTTTCTTTGTCCCTTTTTGTGGCATGAGCCAAAAATAGGATGAAGATGTATCACAATTAAAATGATTGAAATAAACAGCAGTACTTTGCTTTGAAAGACAGAATTAGAAACACGTTTATACAAACTAAGTAATGTCATCCAGGATATTATTTTCAATGGGAATCCTCTGTAGAATAATGTTTTATAAACTATTTCAACCATTTTTATCAATAAAAATACAATACAATGCATTGCAAGTAATACATTATAATTCCAGATGGTTATAATAATAATAATAATAATAATAATAATAATAATAATAATAATAATAAATAATAATAATACCTAATTCACTTAGTTTAAAAAATGTATGTGCTAACAATATGTATTTGTTTTACTTAATAAATGTACTTCTGTTAAATAATTTTTGTTTTAATCAAAGTGAATATCTATGCTGGTGCAGTTATGCAGGTTTTTAGTTGAAATTCAAAGCCCTGAGTTCTTGTTCACACAAAGCAATGCAGGCCTTTGGTCTCAATAGTAAAGAGTTGGTCTGTCCTAAATAAGCTTTCAATTAACAGCAGCACATGTCACAAAACCATCACACACTTTGGCTGTGGGCAAGAGTAATAAAAAAGAAAAAGCAGAAAGCAAGAGTAATTCCGTAGACACAACATGTAATATATGAGGTGACTTACCTTAACCCGGAGTTGTCCTCTTTTTCTAACACATTTATACTTCCTACCACTGAATACATTATTGACAGTTTTACTAATCGCTAACACCTCTAGACACTCAACAAGTTCACCTTGGAGTCTGCCTTCACCCTTTTATTTCATTGATACCAGTGCTTCGGGATCATTTTGGTCAAGTATTATTATAAATTAACCTCTGCAAACATGGTAAACTAAAGAGTGAATTTGTCAAAGGCTTTACAGTATAAAGTTTATGTCAAGTATATGTTAAAGTAATTGTATCTAACAAAATAATTTCAAAACTCTGACCTATTTTGTATTTCCTTTAGTGACATAGGTCAGGTTTCAAATGTGCAGTTTTAAAAGAAACACATGCCTATAGCAAAAATGTATTTTCATTTTAAGACATGTATCTCAAATCTGTTTGAATCAAGTTTAAAGGAAGTCCCTGCCTTTTTTGTTACAGTTAATATGTCATTCTTGCACTTCCTGGGTCATTTAACCTCAGCAGTGATATCATTTTTAGATCAAGCACACTTTTTTTGTTGAAAGTTTTGGAAAAAAGTTAACAACTTATTTCTAATCAAGTTGATTTGAAAAGATCTAGAGACCGGGGAATATTGAATGGTTTTATGAATTGTATAACAGTTTTGAATCATAGGTATTCTTTCTAAAGTAGTTGAAGAGTGGGATTTAATTAATCAAATATTGTAGAGATTAGAGACATTAAACACCATTGCGGCAAACTTAATTTCAAAATCACACTGCATACCACCCATGCGAGTTCAAAACAGTATCTGCTGTATGTCCATTCTCTCTTACCATTGTGGTTTCAACTTGTTTGGCAGGCATATCATTTTTGGATCTGTATCTCTTTCAGACATAAAGGAATCTGGGACAGCTGCAGTAAGTTCAGCAGGTCCTCCTTTTCTGTTTCTCTTAATTTGTTTTGCATTTCCCCTTGTCGTGAAATTTACGAATGAACTGAGTGGTAGTCAACTTTAACCAGACACCAGCTAAATCACCACCTGTGACTTCTCTAAAACATTATCACTATTACACAAAGTGCCACTAAATCAAATGGTACAACAGACACCAAAGTGGTTTTATGTATGGTCTCTAGACTCGACTGTACTCATCAGTTCCTAAAAGCAAAGCATGTAGCATGTCCCTAATCTATTCTAGACTGTGGATAGGTAAGACTCTGTTGTCCATATGATTTATGGGAGGTTGAGTGTTTACACCCAGCTTTTCCCTTGCTGTCTACCTGGGTCATTCATCATGTGCCTGTGATTTGAGGGCTATATAATGGATGGAGTTGTTTTGTCTTCAGAATTTAACAAAATGGAGTCCAAAAGCTCAGTTAGAATGTGGTTACAACCTTGGTCAAGTTGAGGAAGGGATGCAATTCCCTGTTTCATAGCCCAAATACTCATGGATTTCACATATTTCCTTCAACAACATAGACTGCATTCATGATCTCACCTGGCTAAAAATACACCCATTTGAGTTACTATTTATTTAGTTTATAACAGCTTTTTAAATATCCACCACAAATATAACACAGTAAAAGAAGAAAGCTCCACTGGCATTGATTCTGGAAAGCATGCCTCGGCTAGTCTAAATGCTGCCTTCCATTCGTGATGTGCATTCCACTTAGATACCATTGTAGTAACATGCAAACAGTGGTGAATAAAATAGTAAAATACAAATTCATATTTAATTCCATAAGATGTTTTTTATGGTTTTTTCTTTTTTCTGCCATGCCATTGCTCCTTACAGAGGGGACATCTTTGCCATGTATCTACTCTTATTTAGACATGTTTACAGCAGCCTTGATCCTCAGAAATGCATTCATCCACATGTATAAAGTGAAGTCACACAGACCTTTAGCATGATGAAGCCATCTCAAGTAACCTGTGACCAAATGGCTGTGACTAAAAGCCCTTAAAAAGCACTTTTAGGGATGTAGCCTTTTTGCTCACATTCCTAATAGCTTTTCTGAAAGGATAGTTCATGCAAAATTCATTAGCTACTGCAGTGGAATAGATCACAGTCACGGGTTAGCAGAGTGGATGTCGTCTGCAAGATATTCCGGCAGGGTCACTGAAATGGTATGGTTGTGAGAGACACCAAAGATGGGTTTGAATATGAAGGGTCCTTCATAGAATATTCCAGTAATCAGTCTCACTTTCGAGCATATATTGCAACATGGGCTAATAAAGACCCCCGAGGTAAAATTTATAACCAACAAATACGTATGGGTGCTATAGATAAAAAATAAAGTGACATTTCTGTAATTGAAAAGGACAGATAGGTTATATAGTTAATATGTGTTCCTTACAGACAAAAAAGGGTTCAGGGTTATGTAGACCAGTGGCAGAGTGGTTTGCAGTGTGCAGGTGTAGGGCTGATGCAGTGCTCAGTAATAACAAACACAACACAGTTCACAGTGAAAAACAGCTCTTTTATTGTGCTACAAATAATAACAACTGGCCCTACACAACAATGTGTATGGCATAGCTAAAACCCACGTGGTTCAGTCCTGAAATAATAATAACACACACTATACACACACACACAATCACAAATCCGAACAGTGAGTGCTCCTAGTGTAGGTGGTGAATTATACAGCAATGGTGAAACAGCAGCGCAGTGTAGTCTGAGTTTAATGCTGGCTGATAGCCACAGCTCCCGGATTTTAGTTGTCTATAAATTCCAAATGTAACAATTACTAGACAGACAGATACAACACAAAAACACTTACAGTTATTTTTTACTTGTACTGTCCTTTATAGGTCTTTTCCAACCATAACAAAGGAACAGATGTCTTTGCCACATCCCCTGATATACCCTCAGTCACACGCCCTTCAGTAGCGAGTGCAATAGCTTTTCCTGCAATCCTCCAGTCATCGAAGACCCGATTAAGGCAATGACTTCTGATATTGTGACTCCGCTCTCTTTCTGGATGGCCGACTTCCGACTTCCAGTCCGGGGCATACTGTTCCTGTTATACAGTGCCCTCACAGATCGGGAAGGAGATTTATAACTTGGATTCACTCGCCCTCTGTCAAAAGACCTCAATGCACTTTGGTGAAATAACATAACTTTTTGCAATCCTCTTTGCACTGTATGTTTATTTTATGTAGTAAAATTAATAATAAGGTCACAGTATAATTTTAAAATAGTACACTTTATTTTATTCATTTTCATATTGAAAACTCATCAGGGTTTTTGGGTAGCTGATCTGTATCCACAGCATGGCACCATTGTCCATATAAACAATGGGTTATATTGCTGATAAACTGTAATTTCTCCAATGTGAATAACAGTAACATAGAGAGAGAAAAAAAAATGTTTATCACTTTTTTTTTTTTTTTTTTTAATGGCTCAAACAAGATATGATGTACTATCTGCACCTCAGGTCATTGAAAAGAAGAAAAAACAATCAAATAAAACATTTATTTTTGTGATGTTTTCAATTATTATTATTATTATTATTATTATTATTATTATTATTATTATTATTATTATTATTAATAATAATTAATTTATTTACAAAACTAGCCAGAGGCAGTATGAGCAGCTATATATTTATAAATACTCCCCTCACCATTTTTTTTTCTTTTTTTGTCTTCAGCTTTGTGATGCTATGTAATCCACATCTGCTGTGTAAATACACAGGGTTAGAATGTAACCTTTTCATTTTAACAGGTGCAGATATATTTCTGTCAGAGCCAATATGTTCCTCTTCTAGTCACGCTTTAACCCCTGAGTATAATAGGTTTCTTACTCGTTGTCTGTCTGTACCCTCTTCTTGTCTTCAAGAGAGTACTGTATACAATGTAACCCAGCTATTCTGTAACTGTATTCGGCTTTTCTGTCAAAAAAGGTGAAATTGCTGGGACACTTGCCTTATTCCCAGTGGCCTCCACACTTCCTTCACAAAAAAACAACCTTTTTCAAGTGTACACGTAACAAACAACTATTTTGGTAGGAGAAAATGTGTTTCATGAAACTCTCAAATTCACATATCACAAAAAAACAATAAAAAAACAAAAAACAAACTCAGTATATTAATATATAACCATGTCATCCGAATCCATTCTGTGAATTGAACTGTTGTAGCACATAAGCTTTTTAAAGAAGTTAATATGTAAGTGAATCACATTTCTTTACTGAATGTTAAAAGCAAGTTGTTTTTACATCTGCTACCAGGCCAGCGAGGTGTTGATTATCTGAACTTTTCACAACATCTGCACAGTATGTGATGAAATAAGATGTCTATGTAACAATTGTTTCGAGACTTCTGCTGGCATCATGTGTCAAATTAAGAGTAGATTGCACTGTTACATTAATGTCATCATAATGATGACCGCAGCAACCAATTAAATTGTTTACTCATATAAAGTAATAACTAATTCAATTAAAAAAGCATACACTTCACTAAGGTCATATGTGATGTACACTTCATCACAACACTCCCCAGTGGAAAGTATACTTGAAGCCCAGAACATGTCAGTGCTTATAGGATCCAACTAATTCTACAGCAGCAATATGGCTTGGTAATCCATTCTATACATTCAGTAGTCTGATTAGGGTTAGGCTTGTAACCAGTGGTAATATAATAAACCCTGGTTTATCTATTCATCTATTCATTTTGTAGGTCTCAAATGTGCTGTTTTGAAAGGAACACATGTTATAGCAAACATTCATTTTCATTTCAAAACATGATATCTGGTATGATATCATGATATCAAAACTAGGTTAAAAAAAAAAAGTTATCTGTCTTGTACTTCCTGGGTCATATCGCCTGCAGAGTGAAATTGTCCCCACGCTCTCACTGGCTTCTTTCCTGTAAATAACCAATCAGCTGTTTCCCCTATTGACTGACATGCTTTCAGCCAGTAACATGCTTTGAAAACAGATAATCCAACAAAACCCACATGAACTGAGTGTTTCCTTTAATTTAAAGTAGTCTCATATACTGGGGTTTATAATAAAAGTACACATGTGCTATACTCTGTGTTTCTTTGACAATTACACATTTGAGACATGTGCAAAATGACTAAGATTTATCTACAATTACTTTAAGATCACTGTTTCCAGTTTTTGATCACACTTTATTTTAAGAAATACTTTTTAAGTTTAACAACAGCTAGCTTACAAACACATTACCACATGCTGTTCGTTGTTTGTTAATAGTAACATCTTCATTTTATTGGATTTCATTTAGTGCTCCACTCATAAGAGCTGCAGTTCTTTGCCTTTTTTTTTTTTTTTTTTTTTTTTTTTTTTTTACTGTAACAGCAATTTCAAGTGACTTTCTTCATATTTTTGGCACAATATATGACCCCATAATTGTTTGATTATTGTATTATTTTCACCTTCAGCTACAACACTTGAGAGCTACTTGTCAAATTATAATTTCTCTTTTGGGACACACTGGCTGGGGTAGTTTTGATTTTCTGTCAACACCAAGACGGCTAATGAAAACGAATGCTTACTGAGGGAAATAACTTGTTAAAGCTACCAGAGTAAAATTGAAGATGGTTTGAAAATATCTGAAAACCTTGTGTTCTCAGTGGCCAGTATAGTCTGTAACCCTTCTGTATTTTAATGTTTTGAAACCTTGTAAATTGCTGTATTGATCATGTAAAATTGCACCATATTGAAATGGGTAGCCAGAACAGGAAATGCTCATTCTTTATGAATAGATGTATGAAGTTGTTGAATAACTTTCTTTCCAGTGCAACAGAGGCTTGCTTTATAAAATAGGAGGATATTTGTTAACAGATTAACAGAAGTATGCAGTTCTGCCTTTTTGTACCATATACAGTAAAACCTGTCCAATCCGACACTGTTTGCGACCAGAAAATTATGCTGATTACAGTTACTTTAAAAAGAAAATTAATACTGTACCTAAAAAAATAAAAAATTATAAAAAAAGGTAAAATGACAAAACTAGACAGGTTCTGGATTGTAAATGGTATCACACCATTACTTTTAGTAGGGATTTAGTCGGGATCTAAAAATCAGGCTGAATTATACAGAATGTAGAGGGGCTAGGTTTTACTGTAGTCTAGTAGTCTAAGAAAATGTGCACTGAAAAAGACGAGCCATTCCACAACCTAAAATCGAATTTATTATCATGCAGTCAATTTACATTAGAAATTCATTATGCTTTGAACTTGCATGAGTATAAGTTATACATTTATAACTTATTTCTTTTCTGAATCTTCTCTATGGTACAACAGAGAATTAAAACAGCAGAAATCAAATGTTGAAAAAAGCCCACTGCCAGATAAGACGCAGTAGGTAGTAATTAATTTAGCGTACAATTAATCAAACAATCTGCCCATGACAAAAAAAAAAAAAAAAACAGGAGCAATGAAACAGAAAATAGCTGCAACATTGCTATCTATAGCTTAAGGTGGCAATTGATGTTCTATTGTAGTTAAACAGAAGTAAATGCATTTTCAATAGTTTATTGAAATTCACTTTGCTAAGACTTTCATCTAATTAAATATTTTTAAAAAATAAACTTCTTATGACAATACAAGTTCAGAAAGAGCGTACCAAGCAAGTGTTTAATTCTGCGTATAGATTTAAAAAAAAAAAAATAATAATTTTGGGCAGGTTGTTACTAAATTTGCATTTAATAAACTTTGGAGTCTCTTTGAAGACTGAAACTCAGAAGAAATAATGAGTGACAAATATCAGACCGATTTATTTCTTCTTACCTAATCAATTATAAATACTCCCCTCACCATTTTTTTTTCTTTTTTTGTCTTCAGCTTTGTGATGCTGTGTAATCCACATCTGATAACAGAGCACACAGGACAATACATTATTATTAGCCTAAAAAAACGTTTAAATATCAACAGAAGTACATTAAACAAGTGCTTTCCATTGCCTGAGCATAAAGAAAGAGAAAGACAAACACTAGCTGTAAAACTGGTTTATACATATATGGAACCTAAATGTTTAGCAGCTGCAATACCTCAACATGTTAATGGTTTTTTAGGCTTGTAGAATGACTGGATGAGGCTTTTATTTCACATCACTCCCTCATTGCTCGCTAAGGCCTTCATATCCCTGAACAGGTTATTGTCTGATCATGCAATACATTCCAAAGGTTTGAGTGGGCAAAATGTCCTACGAGTGCAATTATTCCCTGAAATATTATAATTTCACACCATCTAAGAATGATTGGGTGCAAAATAGGGGGTCAACATACATGTGGAACCAAAATTGTCAAGAGGACATTCATGTGGTACCAGTTTTGTGCAACCTGCATTGCAGTAATCATTTATTTCTCTGAATAACCACACAGCTTTAAATTGAGTTCAATGCTAAGGATACATTACTCACTGCAATGTCACTATGGCAACCAGTTCAAACTTTTACAAAAGATGATTGGTCTATACAACTTGGTGATAACTTTTTTTTTTTTAAATGCTAGTGGGCATTTACTGTATATACAAATAACACGGCATATTATAGTTACTGGTACTGTATTAAACAACATTATATAATGTAGTTGAAAGGGGTAATAGACTGTGTCTCTGTGTGTGGGAGGGTTAAATTTATATATTATATATATATATATATATATATATATATATATATATATATATATATATATATATATATATATATAATATAGAGTCTCTAGACCATCCAGCAATTGCGTTCTCTTTATTGGAGTTTTGTGGTTGCAGAAAGTATTGTCACATACTTTGTTAGAGCACTTGCTATTTTAAGCACACACTTTGTGATAGCAACTTTAAAAAATGGTAGACATTAACTGACAGTACTGTGAAAGGATCCTTCAACATGCATTTTTCTTCCTACACCCACCGGTGAACTTGCCATCTCTACGAATACAAACACTTCTTTTTTTACAATCCACCGGATATAAAAAGGAGGCTCCCTTTATTTTTTCATTTTATATAACTATCCCCACCCTGTCTTAAGTGCAGTATACACTTAACTACAGCTCCTCCAATGTTTTGAATAGCATGTTTGAAATCAATTGAGAATAATTTGGTGTTTTAAAAGAAGTTTAAATGTAATTGTAAGTAGATAATCTTGGTGTTAAATTGGCAGCTAATGTGTCTTTTCAGCATTACATCTAAGTACCTGTAAGCTACTCAAAGCTGTGAAGGGACTAGCTATTGATTAGTGCATTGATTCGGGAATGTGGTCGTGCCACTTTTGATATCCAGAAGGTTTCTTTCCCATCTCTGCTGTATTATTAGTTTATAGACACTCTTGCATCTTTTGACATTCAAAGACCCCAGTTGGGACTTCAGATTAAACAGACAGGTGTCTATCACTTAGAACAACAACAGCTGAGCTCAAATTTCTAAATGTTTGGTAATTTTACAGAGCTGGAATTTTCACATTAAATCCCTGTTGTCCTTCGGCTACAAATCCAATGGTTTTCATGTGAGCCTTGGTATCCATAATGTTTATGACAAATTAATCCACAAGAGGAAAGTGAATGACAGTAAACTGCAAGATGGTCACTCTTTATTCTGAATCATTTCATCAGCCTTTTTACATGTGTGTATGTGTGTCTGTAAATATTGAAACCTGCTTGTTTAAGACACTCATTTACCTGTCTGCACGGACTGTTTCTAGTTAATGACAAAACACACATATATATTTTTTACCATTAGTAAAAAAAGAACAATAATACTTCAATAAAGAAAAATGATCATGCATTGGCAGCCTCTCTACTCGATTCAATTTACAACAAACTAAGCTATTGGCCAAGAACATTAATGTTTTTACTATCACTGCTTCTGTTTATTGTATTATACGGTAATTCCAAAAAGTATTTGCATCCTCCTATTTTTTCAATGCAAAATACTTCAATTTACATCACACGCAAAGATACAAGGGTGTCAATATTAACACTGTGTATCTTATCTTTGTTATTGTTTTACTTTGAATGTACACAAGTGCTTACACGTATGAAGGCCCTTCAAGAAGTGTAGTTGTAATAAGACAACTGTACCCCATGGGGGATAACATCCCTAGCAAATGCACAGCCAGTCCTGTCTTATATATATATATATATATATAATATATATATATAATATATATATATATATATATATATATATATATATATATATATATATATATAAAAGGACACAGATCTGAGGATATATTTCGATGGAGCTACCTACAGTTAATTGCCTGATTTAGCTCATAGACTGAAGTGATAATTGTTGTAGAGATGATCATAATCAGGGCAATGAATTCCTATGTAGGTGTAGTAGCTCCATCTCTGTGATCCAACAGAGGCAATAGTCTTCTTTACTGTGAACCAACACAATTACTGCAAAAAGGGCAAGTTGCTGTGTGAATGTTCTGACAGTTGTTCTGAAATATACTTCACTATTGTAAGGTGTGGATGTACTGAGCATTGCAATTCTGTATGGCAGTATGGCTGTCTTTTAATTCCAAGAAAATACCAATAAGAAGCTGGTGTAAACTACATTTATAGAAGGGGTGTAATAGCTTATTAAAACAACATTTTAGGAACAGTGGATAGTAATAACCGTCAATTAAGTTTTGAAATATGTATTATAAATAAGGTCCTATATCAGTTTAAACAAGCTATTATGCACATAGAACAAAAAAGTTTTAGATACATGTTTTAGGCAAATTTACAAAAAATGACACAGAATAAAATTTTTTGCTAGAAATGTTTCTGAAAAGGAGCAAAATAATTAAGTGTATTCTAGACAATACTGGCAAAATTTTTGAAATACTAAAGAGAAGTTAGAAGTACCTGTGTGAAAGGGGGGTGGTGGGTATCCACTGTCAGGTGGGAGAGACTGACTTTGCAATGCTGCACAGGCACCCAGGATTTACACCATTTACAGACATTTTTGTTGCTGCAGTTGTAGTTACAAATTGTCACTGCTAGGGTACCAGAAATGGTAGTACCTAAGGTAGGGCAGAGCAGAGGAAGCCACATGACTGCAGCAGGAATGGTATAGCACATGGGAGTGTATACACAAACTGTAGTACAAACGAAAGAAAGACAAACAAAGTTGCCTCTGGGCGGCCTAGCACTGTTCACATTAAAAAGGGAGGTCCCTCTCCAGGAACCTTCACTAACACAACCTCAAATAAATTTAGGTGGGATTAAAAAAAATCCCCTAAATTAAAAACTACTCTTTGTTAAAACCAGGACTCCGGTTCCACATGCAATGGTCAATGGTTTGTTCTTTGACTCACACATTTTCCTTTGTTCCAAAACACTGTCACAATCTGGCTTACAGCACAGGGCTGTGCTAGTGGCTTCTTTTTATAGTAAGACACTCCGCCGAGACACGCCCACCAGCTGGTAAAGGAACCACAGCCAACCAATCCTCAGCTGCGATTCCCTGTAAACAAAACACAGCTGGGAGTGTCAGATGCGGTACGTTGTCCCTGTTACAATCTAATACCCAAGAAACACAAGAATAAGCTACACATTTGTAGAAGGTAGTCAAGGAAACGACCAGTTAGACCTATCAATCCATTCTTCCATGTAAGGCATAGTCAAAAAACAATGTGAGAGAATGAGGAATAAATACACTTCAGACAAACATAATGAGAATGTGTGAAACAAAATGTGCAGAACTGGTAATCGAAATAAGTTGTTATGCAGTTTTTAGACACAAGACAATGATGGGTAGATGATGACATCAACATTTCTGTAACCAACACAACACGAACTGCTGATGTTGTTATGGCAACACACTGTAATGAGATGAAACCCATTCTTGTATTTAACAAGTGTGCTTAAGAAGGTAGAATACAGTGAGTACTGAATCAGATGAAGAAAGGCCATTGCTATCAAAATATGATACATTCATTTACATTTTAATCAAATAGTCTATGCATATCATAATTGCTATTCATTATAATAATACTTTGAGGTATTTCTCTTTTTTCCAGAAGCTTGTATTTCATTATAATTAATTCTAAAATATTTTATTGATTACGCACATGTTATTCACAGTCCATTGCACTGTTTTTGACTCATGGGGGTCAAGCCTAAAACAATCCCCACTCCTCACTCCAATCTTGGTATCCCTTTGAATTTCAAAACTTCCTTACAATTTTAGGCCAATTATACAACACCAATGATGACCTGAATCAGAATATTAGTGACTGATGACAACATTCTGAAATCTATAAAGCTTTAAATTAAAACATTTTGTTGTCATGGATGTTGTGTAAAGGGAATCCTGGGATTCTGCACATGCAAAGTTGACATAAAGAGGAAGAAAAAAACAATTCATATCTTGGTATTAGTTAACTTATGATACACACTGTACCTTGTACCTAGGACTGGTCAAAATCATATTGATAGTGAAGCCCAGCTGTTTTCTATAGCGGATGCAGTCGCAGTGCAGTCACAAAGGTAACGTATTGCAATGTGAAACTGATACATTTGTGCAATATCATTAAGAGTTTGTTTTTTTATGTCTTTATTCCACACTGTAAATTAATATTCACTTAATATGTTTATTTCTTTGTGTTGCAGGTAGAACGCAAATCATTGTTTTCCCTGTATTGAGATCGCCTGTTTTCTTATTACTGCTTACCACAAGAGTTTGGGTACCTTTTTATTGATATTACTGCAAAACAAGAACATTTCACGAGAAAGAAATGTTTGCTAATTTCATGTTTATTAAAAATCCGCAAAATTAACGTGTCGTGAAATATATAATTCATACATGTGCAGTACATTAAAACAAAAAGAAGCGCAAACATTTATTGCAACAAAAACAGACCTTGAAGGCCATTTGTGAAATGAAACAAAAAAAAAATCCTGTTTTACGGTAGTTGTAGTGTTTATAATCGCTCACGTGTGTTTATAATTTCAGTTTCACTTTATGTTTTGATTGTGTTTTCAATAAACTGTTTGATAATTGCCCTCAAGTTTAATAACTAGTTGTAGCCATCTGTAGAATCTAGCTGCTATTAATAAAGCTAACTCTTGATGGTGCTTTAACCACACTGTGGTGTCCTTGCCTTTCATTTAATTGGATGCAATTAGTCACTGGGTGCTACATGAAGATACTTAGGTGTTTTAGGTTCTGTTATTTTGGGTTAAGATTTAAAATATGGCTGACACTTGCAACTTAACTTGCTTTAACATTTCACACAAATTTCACATTCATGGTTCAAATCTTTGAAGTACAAAGAACTAAAACTCCAATTTAAGCTAATAAAGCGAGTTATCACACCAATGAACAGGTCTAGGACCCAAGGTTGGGGATTATCACACCTTTCAAAACATGCTTTCATTACGCTTATAGAGGAATGTTTGTGTTTTTTGTGTTCTTGTAGTTCTTCACTGGAATTCTGCTGAGCATTTAGAAGTTATAAATAAAAGGATAGAGGATATGAATTGTCCTTGTATAAACTTTGTGGAAGACTAGTATGGAGGTCAATGCCAATGACAGGAATAGCAAAGGCAGGAGGCGGAACATTGCAGTTCAAAAAACCCTTAAAGCACACTTTAATATTTACAAAAAAAAAAGATTGAAAGAAACAAATAAAAAAAATCTAAGAAATGACATACCCAAGCTTTGCTATGTCAGTGCTATAACATCCTCTGGCATGCTATCCTAACCCTAACACTGACCCTTTTCTGATACAATTGTATACTTACATAAAGCATGCAAAAAGATTGACACAAGTCCACATCTTCGAGAAGTGTGACCTTCTCATGGGAGTTGTAGTCAACCTTCCACCACCAAGAGGAGAAACACTCCTCAATTGGATTGACAAAGGAGGGGTACGGTGGAAAGGAAAGTAAGGCAAAGCATTAATGTGCAGTAAACCATTCCCGCACAGTCACTGCTTGATGAAATCTTACACTGTCCTAAATGATGACAAAACTCATAGGCTCTGTTGCTTCACTGCCTTCCCGGTTTTCAAGGCGATCATGCAGTGGGTCCAGAAAGACCAGCAGTTGGTCTGTATTATACGGGCCAATCATCAGAGAGTGGGCAATGACTGTGTTTTGAGAAATGGCAACTCAAACTGCTCGACCAAGTAGATTTAAGTACAATTTACATATAATTTGGGCAGAAATGATTAATCTGCATTTTTCAGGTGAAACAGTTTATTTGCATATGGCGCCACTCCCTTTTTTCAGGTGCGCAGCTTGACTGGTTAGTGCAGATGGAACCCTGGCCTTGGCTTCTACTGCAAGAAGTAAGGCATGATAGGCTTCATAAGTAAATGTATTTTAAGGCACTTTTACCCTAATAACTTTGTCAAAGTATGACCCATGTACGAGTACCTTACGCAGATGACATCTCAGATTATTTTGACACCCAATAAACAGCCTACCAAAGAGTAGTAAATCTAAGTTAACACTGAGGTTAAGTAAATTCAAGGAATACATCCTCAACCCTTCCATACTATTAGAATATTGTATGCTTTGCTAATACCTGTGTATGTATGGCAGCCATTTATATTGAGTAAGCTCTCAACAGTGGCACTGTGTCCTATTCTACTTTTAAAAGAAAAAAAAAGGGTGCACTTACAAACAAAAGGGACTGATATTGCAATAAAAAAGCAATCTCTTTAGAAAATTGCATGGGAATAGTTGGAAAACACTGGAGGCTGCTTCACTTGTCTTCTGTTAATGTCTTTAAACCAAGGTACAGTGATTCTGAGTCTTGCACCAGCTAAACAATGATAATACCCTGTAAAGCCATGACATCTGAATCAAAATGACTGCTAAATCTGAGTAATACGCATTGGAGCAATTGGATCTAAGGTCAATGTATCAGCAAACCCAAGGGAGCGTTGAGGAACTATGGAGAACCATAATAAGGTCCTCACTTTCAAGAATTGTTAATTCTGTTGCATTGATGTATTGTTCTCTTGATTCCCTAATAAAACATTTGATCCAAGAAAAAAACAACAAAACTTTTCTCTATGCAATTTAAAAGATAAATACAATATTCATACCTCTAAAACCAGTTAAAAATGCTGTAACACATGTACTTAGTTCTAATAATAATAACCTTAAACCCACTAATATTAAATTAATTTTATTTAACCTTCTTACAAAATACATTAGTAACTAAACTTTAAGCCATAATTAGAAATTAGAATAGTACTGGGCAGACACATGGCAAATTATATTTAATAGAGAAGGGTAAGGTTCTGAACCCAAAATGTGCATTACAAATAACATATGGGAGATACTGAAATTGAAGAAGGAATCTGTGAAAAAGACTTAGGAGTTTATGTTGACTCAGAAATGTCTTCCTCTGGACAATGTGGGGAAGCAATAAAAAAGGACAACAAAATGCTTGGCTATATAATGAAAAGTGTTGAATTTAAATCAAGGGAAGTAATGTTAAAACTTTGCATTGCATTAGTAAGAACTCTTCTTGAAAATTGTATTCAGTTCTGGTCACCTCGCTCCAAGAATGATATTGCTGCTCTAGAAAGAGTGCAAAGAAGAGCAACCAGAATTATTCTGGTTTTAAAAGGCGTGTCATGTGCAGATAGGCTAAAAGAAATGAATCTATTCAGTCTTGAACAAAGAAGACTTTGTGGCAATCTGATTCAAGCATTCAAAATTCTAAAGAACCAGGCATCACAAATGGAGATTAGATAAAGGGGCATTCAGAACAGAAAATAGGAGGCACTTTTTTACACAGAGAATTGTGGGAGTCTGGAACTAACTCCCCAGTAATGTTGTTGAAGCTGACACCCTGGGATCCTTCAAGAAGCTGCTTGATGAAATTCTGGGATCAATAAGCTACTAACAACCAGATGAACAAGATGGGCCGAATGGCCTCCTCTCGTTTGTAAACTTTTCTATATTCTTATGTTACAGAGGGATGTATTGTTAATTTTCAATACTACTTTCAATACTACTTTCAATTTAGTAGTTCCTACATCTAATGAGTATATTTTCCCCCTTTGTATCAGGTATTTTTTGTAGAATTTTTAGTAGAACTTGTGACTACAAACATTTGCCTGCTGATTACCATTGAGCTTTGAAAAGAATGTCAAAGCAACTAGTAAATCAAAAGAAGAGCTTTGAACTGACCAGGGGCAGGATGCCCAAGGAAACAGGATTGAGTTATTAGGGGCAATCAATTTCATATCACTTTAAAACATCTCCTGAAAGTATAAATAAGGAGATTGCCCTTTAAGTTCCATTTAGTTTCTAACTAACTAACTCACATCATCTTGTACCTTTTTTTTTTGCCAGTCTTTGTGTCCCATTGCAAATTCCAGTCTCTTTTTCATATCTGTAGTAGTAATATTAGTTTTCTGGGGTTTTTGGCAGTTGGGTTTCCATTCCTATGATTGTTTATTCCAGGAGACCTTTTTGAAGTGATTGTAAATCAATAGTCCCCTAAAAATACAACCCTGTGTTCTAGAAGTCTTCATTGGAATGAACTGTGTATCAAATGACTGAATGGTGTATCAGAGGGGGCACTAGGGTTAATGTCTTGCTCTCTTTTGAAAGCATACCATGGTATATTTAATATCCACATACCAGAAATATTGAAAAGGCCTTTATGAAAAATGTGTATTATTGTAACACATACATGTAAGGTTGCCATTTTGGTATTATTTATGTAATAAACCCACAATAATTTGTGTTTAATGACATTTAAAATGAATGCATTCTGAACTATGGTTCTAACAATCTAACATAAGAAATCAACAGCTGATTGGCTTCTGCAATCAATGAGGTTTACAAAACAAATGTAAATTACATTTAAAATAGAAGGGGAAGCTCATATTACCACTACTTTCTTTGGTCTTCTATAAAAAGATGCCAGGTTATTTCAGCAGTGCAGTTTGCAATATATAAATCTGTGGTAAATTGAATTAAAAAATCTTGTGTAATGACATGAGATATAATGGTTACAATTTAAATTAAGTGTTTCGAACCATTTTTAATAATCATTTATCATAAGCTGTTGAATGTATCTGTTAATTACAGAAGTACAGAGCTAAAGCTTAATTAAATATAAATGTTCATGAATTAATAAAGGCTCATGTCTGCTCAATAGTAGTTATATATCATGTCTGATCTATTCATAAGCTGCTGTCCAACATGCAATACACTATTAATTAAAACTAGAATTCTTCATAAAGCCTCAAATAAGCCTAAAGCCCTTTTAACACTGGCACTCCTCAGGATGTGGGTCGACACACTTTGACCTAGGTCAAGCTAACAAATATTTTACTTCTGCCAGGAAGTTGCCAGCCATTTTTTATATTTACAGTTTGTTGATTGAAACACACCACGGGTCAGATTGCTGCAGGGATGACGTGAAACGATTGAGAAGCATTTACTCTGATCAACGTCTGGGCAGACGATTCAATCTAGAGACGCTTGGATAGAAGTATCTGTAACAAGCACGTTTTCCAAAAGTTTGCAAGAGATTGGTTAGGCTACTAAGTAGACCAAGTTAAAAATAATAACAATTTAAAAGAAAATGTACAATGCAGCAGCAGCATGATTTATTCTGTGATACCAGCAGACTAAAGTACAATAAATTTAGGTAGGTATTCATTTGATTTTACTGCTGTATTGTACAATGTATAGGCCTACTGTACAGATTTATATATATATATATATATATATATATATATATATATATATATATATATATATATACACGTAATGTGTAGCCTACCCAAAAACACATTAGTGTTATTTCATCGCAATGATTTATATTTAAAATACATTGAGAACTGTAAATGCATGTGTGTGCAATTTTATTATATTGTTTTTAAATCCGACACCCCCTTATGTCGGACAGACATGTCCGGTTTAGCGAGGGGCTACTGTATGATTATGAAAAGCTTTTTGGGGGCCCCACTATAGAATCTGATCAGATTAAACTGCCTTTCATTTATATATATATAACGGTATTAAAATAGGTAAAATTAAGACGGAACAGAATGCATTGTACAGAAGACGTTTACAATCAACAAAAACAATGTTAATTTGATTCTTGCACCCTTGCATGTATAAACGTTATCCTTCGGGCACCCTCTGCTGCGGCAAACCTCAACTCAGCTCACTTTATTTCCATTTTAAATAACTTCAGAAGGAATTAAACACATTTAGAATATAAAACTCACAAGGAATTGATCAGAACAACAATTGATATGATTCTAGAGGTGATTAAGGTTGTCTTGCTAATTTTAAACTTTGCTTTTGCCCTTACACCTATTGTTAAATAGGGTCCTATTGTATTGGCAATCCACATCCCCATTCCATCTAGACCCTGTGAAGTATTGTGTGAGAGAAGGCAGTACAGAATGAAAGTGTCATGCAATACTTGTCTTGCTCTCTCTCTCTCTCTCTCTCTCTCTCTCTCTCTCTCTATCTGTGTGTATATATATATATATATATATATATATATATATATATAGATATATATATATATATATATATATATATATATATATAGCCACTGAATAGTTAGTCTAGTGGAGCCAACAATGAGATTCAACTTTTACAATATAAGTTTTGACAGCGCACCTGCACACACATTTTAACAAGCCAGATCACTATTCATGCAATCATGTTATCAAAATCAGAAACTGCAGAAATAGTCATAATGTAAATGCATACACGGTTAATATCATTAGTCTGTTAATTGAAGATCATTTAAAATGATTGTGAGCAAATGAATTAGTATTTAAGACACTACATTTTATTCTTAATATGCAAAAATAATTAACCTCAGGGAATCTGAGGCTAGTGAATTAGCAGAAATGGGTGTTTGGAAAGATATATAAATATATATAAAACCAAGGAAGCTTGTGAAAATGTTTGTGAACTATTTAAAGCTGTTAGGTAACATAAACTCCATGACTGCAGGACATTATTTATAAGCTAAAGACAATATTAACAGTCAAACTTTGTACCTCTATAAGGATTGTATTTCAATCACGATATACCTAGATGCTGCATTCTTGTCAGTGCAAAAATAATTGCCAGATAATGCCACATTTTTCTTTATTTGTTCTCAACCACTGCACTCTTGCAGATGGGCTCAAACATAATTAAATACACCTTGAACCCTGACCACATCTCACACCTCAAAGAACAAAACAGAAAGTAACTCTGCCCTGGCTTTATGTCTTAATCTGCAATGCAGTCCTAAGACTTTTGCAAACAAATTAACAGTAGGGTTTACAGTAACTTTGTACAATATTGGATATATTTAGTATTTTTGTTGAGGTGCAAAAGTTCACTGTGTAATCCCAACAGGCATCTGGTATTTAATAATTAATACAGAGCATTTGATTATGTTTTACATGTTCCCTGAGTGAGTCTGTGTTTTCTTGTTAACACGATTCCCAAAGAGAACTTTGAAAAACTGAGATGAAATTCAGCTGTGTGGTTCAGGGGCTGATGATTTCTCTTTGGACTTTCTTGGGTATAAGCTGAAGCACAAAGACCTTGTCAAGTGCAATGATGAAAGTTGGCACAATTCAAGATCCCCTAATGATATTTTGATCATATTTCCCATAAGAGCTCAAAACTGGAAGTTGTTCAACATGAATGAATTTTGCGGAGCTGCCTTCTTCTGCCCCAGTTCGTTGTCCACCTATATTTCTCTTTAACTATTTAACTTTTCTTTTTTTCACATATCCTCTGTCCTTGTAAACTCGCTTCACGACAGGTTTAAATGGCCGAAGAGGTTTATGAACATGCATGACAAACTCCATGTTTTGTAAACTGCACCTTTCCAGCAATATTTGAATGTAAAAGACTCACGATACGAGACTCCACAAGGTGTGCACTGTGACAAAGTGCGATTTCTAATTTGAAATGAAAAAAAAAATGGTATTTTAGATGTGTCGATCTCCTCCCTTGACCATACATTTAGTGTCTCCCAAAGGCCCAAATTACGTGTGTAAACAAACAAGTACAGTTTTGATAGGTGACTGTGATGGCAGTTATATGTCCCGAGCTGAAGGCAAGGGTGCTAATGAAAGTCAAGGTCAAATATCACATAGTAGAGCCATCATCGAGAGGCGCTATTAAAAAATATATTTGTACCATTGTTTTTTTAAAAAAACACCTTAAAACCTAGATTTACCTTGAACCTGTACTGATTAGTTGGGTACCTTACAACTGAGTAAGGATGTTCTAAGAAAATAGTCTGGAACATTTTTAAAATAAAAAAAAGGATGCCATATATATATATATATATATATATATATATATATATATATATATATATATATATATATATATATATATTAAACATAACAACAATCTGTTTTTATTTAGTAAATCAATTTTTTATTTTGTATTAACTTGTTAGGTTTTAAACCCCTATTTATAATCTGGACATTGCCTGAGAAATGAACGGAGCAAATACTGAACAGTTTGTTTACGCTGGAGTCTGGACTGCTTGTTATTGGAGCATCATTTGAGCTGACAGGGAGTGGACTGACTGGTGCGGTAGTGACAAGAAGAGGATTCACGGCTTGAATCCAGCCGAGGATAGTACAGTAGAACAATTGTGTTTTTGCTGAATATCTGCAGTCCAATAGTTGAGAATTGATCTTACCTTACGGTGTCTTGTTACAGACATGATTTCACTTGTCTCCAGACTAGCGTCAGATAAAATACTTTCAGTTTAGCTATAAGCAGGAATGTAATTATTAAAAAGCCGGTATACATGTGGATTGATTTAAAATTTGATTCACAGTTGGTACTGAGATGTTTCAGTGGACATACTATGACTACTATGTATTAGAGCCCGCTAGAGCTGGAAGCTGATTGGCTGATGGTATTGAATCGTTTTCTAATTACAGTTACATTTTGCAAAAAATAATATAACTACTTTTTTTTTTATTAAGTAATAAGTAAGGACATTATATTAGTTTTTTTTTCAGTGCACTGCCAACTAGTCACAAAGCAAAAGTACATGTGCCAATGCAACAGCTAGTGAACTTTCCTGAAGCAAACGGAGCATTTTCTGAATGTACACTACTTCAGCTTCCTGTCTTATTTTCTCTCAAGTTTCATCAATTACATTTCTAATGTAGCCCATGCCAATAAAGTAAA
This sequence comes from Polyodon spathula, assembly GCF_017654505.1. Lineage (NCBI taxonomy): Eukaryota > Metazoa > Chordata > Actinopteri > Acipenseriformes > Polyodontidae > Polyodon > Polyodon spathula. The sequence continues at coordinate 4,749,017 of NC_054548.1, forward strand.
AAAAAAAAAAACCTTCTCAGTCATGGTTGTGCATGTGTGACTGTTCACCACTATAAATAAAAACTGAATAATTGTGTTTGGAAGTAACCGTGTTAACTGAGCTACTTGCATGACAAATATCCATACATTCAAGAAGTGTTATTTTATATAGAGAATCTTTAAAATCCCATGCACTATTTATTACTGTTAAAATGCATGTTCTGTTCTCATGGCTATGAACATTAATTTGCTGGCCGTTGGAGAATATGTGCAGTGCATAGTCAATTCTTTATGCATGAACACAATTCTAAAATACATTTTTGCACTCTGAGGCTAAATAGTTTATATAGCACACTTCTAAGATGCTTTTACAGCATTGCCTTTGTTTCATTGTGAGTTGGTTGGGTCATTTAGATTTTTCATAATAATAGATAACAACCCAATTAAGTTAAGTATATTCTGCATTTCACATTTCTATTTGAAATGTAGTGTACCTGTTGTTATAGCTGTGACAAGGGTACTGGTCTTACTCAGTTGAGATTCTATCAACAGACTTTACCAATATCATTTGCAATTGCACTGGTGGTTGTGTAACATAGACTTTTACAGCAATGGTAAAGGTGTATTTGCTTATTTATTAATTTCCATAGCAATTAGTTCATATAAATTTACAGAGCGCTCCTTGAACACAATTCGACTCTACCCAGTATTTCTACTTCAAAAGCTCACTGTAAAGAAAGGGTGAGTTATTCAACTGATTAGAAAGCAAATTTAAACAAAGTACAAATAAAGGTCTATACTGTTAGCTTGGTAAAGTAGTAGGCGATTGCACAACCGAGGTGATATCTCATTCAAAGTTATCATCATTAAACAACCAACATACTGCATATCATAATTTCTTTTCCAGACCAAAACCTATGAAATTGTCTAGAATAAATTATCTCAGTTTTAATCACAATTTAGCAGCTGTTCCTGCAGTACGGACATCATTTAATAGCTCTGTAGCTTGTGTCCCTTTCAGAGGTATGGGTGAAATTTCAATTAATCTCCTTGAGCCAGCAATAACATTATTTTTAATACAAATCGAAGTCCTATTTTTGGTCACCAATGAAATGTTAACCCTGAATTAGATATTTGATGATTTTTTTAAATAATGTCAACATTTATTACTGACAGTGTTTGATTCTGATGATTTTGGGACTGATTTTCATCTGTCTGTAAACTACATGGCCTGATGATTTCTGTCTTAAAGGATGCTTTATGGTGTTCGCCTTTATATCAGCCCTTCGTTTCTAATCCTATTAATGTAGTGCAGATAGTTCCCAGCACATCATTTAGTACAATGTTCTAGATATATATTATTATATATTATTATTTATTATATAATATATATATATATATTATATATCTATTATATATATATAGTCAATTAGTAACGCCTTGCTCAACATTCAAGGCACACCTTTGATAGATGTAACAGATGAATGTAGCACAGAATGATTAGGCAGGTTGGTCGAGCGGGAGCCTATCTCAATTGAGGTGTGACCTCCAACAGTCAAAGGCCAACCAAGGCCGGGCGATGGAGGACTGTTGACTCCCTGAAAATGAGATACAGCTGCAAAGGAGGGAGTGTGCTAGTGGAGGAGAAAGACACAATATTGTGAGAAAGGTGGACTCTGTCCTAATAAGTTTAGCCAGTATGATTTAACAAAGGGAAAATTGTTATTCAATGATAGGGAGAAAGAGTTATAGTTAATGAAATATCTTCATAATTTCATCACATTCACATAAAGATGACAAGACTATACAGGTTGCAACTATAAGCTACTTTTTAAATTTACAGGTATTATCACATAATGTACCCTGTGCTCTGACACAAATGCTTATTTTTTATTTGCATAATGCATACAGTCAACACAGCCATGTAAATAACTTGCACAATACATTTGTGGAGAACAATGGCTGGATGCAGTTCTCACTGAGTTGGCTTTTGTCTATATTGAACTAAATATTGTTTCTAAGGCTTCCTAGTTTTTGGCAAAATGTTTAACTAATTTGTACTGTTGTGACTAGTGCTTATACTAAATATGGGTTCGTAAATATCAAGCAAATATCTTAAAAGATGCTTATTTCAAATTTGGTTTTCCATATAACTGTAAAAGTTTAAATCCATTTTTTTTTGTGACTACCGTAACAAACAAACAAACAAAAAAATCTGAGCTCAATACTTTATAGAATTAGATCGTTAGCTTTGTAATGAATTGCAGCTTTAATACACACCATTGCACAGTGCTGTCTACCTTGAAGTGGCCTTCATTAACTCAGCAAAGGGAACTTGATTTGTATTTATAAAGTATCACAAGGTTAACAACCCCCTATTTATCTAGTCTAGTGACACCAAGTCATAAGCCTTCTGATATGGTAGTAGGTGTTTTGCCTTTTCTTCTACACAATCTTGGATTTTAATACCTGAATGTAATTTTTCTACTATAACTACTGACATATTGCACAGGCCTTATTTAGATATTTATAAAACCAAACACAAAGTTACAGCATACAGCAAGATATTTAAGGAAATTCAATGAACTAGTTATACTCATCTCTAAATATACCACATGCTGTGTATCGGAAGAAAGGGAATCTAGACTTCCTGTTCTTTGTATCCACCTATACGTTACTATAATTGACCTTGTCCGCAACTTTATTTGTTTTGTTTTGTGTTATACTTATAACTGTGATATACCTGCTCAATATTGTTTCATCACAAGTGAATACGTGACTGTGGCAAAGTGGTTGGTAAGGGGAACAGGTGTAGTGGTGATGCGGTGCTGGAGTGATGAACAGACAACGGTATTTCAGTGAACAAGGTGCTTTAATTGGTAATCCAGGTCTGGTGACCGTTAAATAATAAATCCCCAGCTATACACAACAATGTGTAAAGCACGGGGATAACAAAACAGGACACAGTTCCGAACAAAAACACAGGACGCGGTCACCAGTCCTAGGTGCATGGAGACGTGTATGTGCTCGGTGCAGACACAGGTTTGTGTGGCGTGTAGTGGTGCTCCGGATCGTGCTGACCCTGCCGACAGCTCTGCAGGTGTTCTTAACTGTCTAATAGTGAACACAAAAACAGACAGGTACACGGACAGACAAAACAATACAAAACACGAACACAATTCACTGAGAGCTCCTCTTTCTCTCCTTCTCTCTCCAAGCGTTAACCCAAATGAAGGAAAAGATCAGCGTTACCCTGGCCCCTATATGTAATCCCGCATGACATCTAGGTAAATGGTTGCAGCTGCCTTAGTACTTCCAGCTGCCCCTCGTTTACCTTTCAGGTCAATACGGTCTTACAACAGAGTCTCGCTTCTTTCCAGTCTGACCCACTTCCCGGTCCCTGAAACGAACTGTCAGGCCAGCCCTTCCAGATACATCTCTTCCCGTTCTTTTGCGCCCTCACAGGTCGGGAGGAAGATTTAACACAAGAACTTATTGTATTTCTGTCACAGTGACTCTTCAGGAATTGTGTGTTTTCTTGGTGTTAGATGCCCTCAGGACTTTCACTTTCAAAAAACAGGACTCCTGCTTTTTTCTTTTATTCCCAGTTTATTTTTGGTAAAAAAGAAATCAAATAACTTTTTTTTAAATTAAACCAGGTCTACATCAGTCTATTTCAGATTTAAGACTGAATGACATTTGTACCCATTTTACCCGCTGCATGGTTCTTGTGCCCCCTTGACTGACTGCAGTCAAAATGCACTATTAGACTTCCTCCAACCCTCGGAAAAGTCTTTTAGTTTTTTTGTCTAGCTTTTGTAATTGAAAGTGCGGATGGTTAAGTGTTCTAAGCATAAGGATAAGGACAGAGTCAGACAGGTTAATGAGATAAAAAAAAATAAAATAAAAAAGGTATTAATTATTTCATGACCTGAACAATGACCTGAATACAATGTAATTATTTGTTTTCATTCTGATATCTGTTATTTTAATACAGACAAGTGACTGAGCCAGTTATGCATGTTGTTGTCCTTGTTAGTATCAATCTGTAAAACTGGAGGAGGGCAGACAGAGTTTGGGAAAAGAGAGGCCAGCTGTGTATGTGCAGCCTACGACACTATAGGAGTTTCTGCGATGTCGCTTCAGCTCATTTTTATTTTTTAAAGAAATGGTAGACTTCATATGCATCATACCTGACAGCATGTATATTACAGTGGTTTTCATTTTATTTAAATTCACATAGATGTTTGTGTTTGTTTTCTTTTCTCTGCTTACACATTTTTGAAAACAGAAATGGTATTTTCTATTTGTTTGTGTATCTTGGGCCTCACCCATGTCATACAAGATTCTTTCCTATCGGCCTTCAAAGCTAACATTGTTAAAGTTGACATGAAACTAAAGCCCCAGTGTAGGGTGCTTCACCCTGACAGGCAATCCTTTCAATACTACTGTTGCACACCTCCGACAGTACAATGGAGAAAACAGGCACTTATGTTAGGAAGTGACAAATTAGCTTGTTATTCCCAATCCTGTTTTTCTGATTTTTACAGGGAAATTTAATGTAATATTTCCCATTGTGGCTATAGCTTGTAATTGTTTTTTTTTATTTTTTTCTCACATTTGTTTTGTCCTGATTCTGAGGTCCAAATTAATTTACCTCATATCAGATGCATTCTTTATAAAGATAACAACATCCTATATGCATGACCTGGCGTATCTACTTCATGATCTTAAGAACAATTTATCATAGTATATGTTTATTCCCACTACATTTGAAACCTTTAGTAATCATAAAAGTGGGTTCATTTTTGCAGGGTTTGTATTTACTGAAGATACTAGAACTCATTAAAATGTGTCTAACTCTCCGGGGATCGACTCATTTAACTATTGCCAGGGTTACTTTCAGCAGATCTTAGTTGTTAATAAAGACTTGCTTGGTACAACCTTTAGTTATAGAAGAAATGTGTGCAGGTCATGTCGCAACAGGATTGTCACTGATGAAGTCTCATGAACATAAGGTACATCTTTCAGCCTTATTGCCATGCTGTTTAGCATGAGTAGGAGAGTTAGAACCCTTTTAAGTCACACCATGTTTTGGCTGTGCAGTTCCTATAGTGTGAGGATTGTACGGGATATGTGTTCACACTGCATGGATGTATTTTGTGAGATTTTAGCAAATGATAGTCAAGGTTTTTAGTTTATAATATATAAATTATAAGAGAGGTGTTGTATAATATATGGGTTGCAATGTATTTTTAATTGCAGAATTGCAACATGTGAGGCTGATGTATTACTTCAATCTATCTCATGTCATATTTCTTCCAAAGATCACATACTGAGCCCAGTAAGAAGAAACCAGACACAAATTACTTTACTAAATAAAATACAACATCGGAAATATACTATGCAAATTATATAGAAATGTCCTTGTGAAATGCATTATATCTTGAAAGGCTATATGTTTGCTCTAATATGAATAAAAATTACAATTTTCATCAGGGATATATCTAGTAAAGTGGGCAATTCCCTTTAGCAAGACTGAACATCGATGTTTAGCTGAAGACTTTACACTGATGTAATATACAATGTTAGATTTAATTCTGCAGACTGCTGGATAAACAACTGCAGAAATTAAGCCTGTGTGAAGTGTGCTATATATTCTAATACAAATGTCATACAAACTAGGGGTTTATAGCATTTCATTGCAATTACGAATGATGTTCTATGCTACAGCATATTAAGCTATATTTGTAAAAGTCTTCCAGTTCTACACTTGAAATCACTATTGGTTATGGCAGGATACTGTTATTGCTGGTGGGGTTTGCATGCTATAAATTCATTGTAGCTTGTTAAGATGCAAGGTCCTACCTAACAACAATGTAGTGTACAGATTTTTTGGGGTGAGAATGTTTTCCTGTGCCTGCTGCTTATGAGGTTACGTGTAATGCCAAAATGGGGCTATGAATTGGAGCCAATGATACAAGTTCCCAGATGAATGAACAAAAGGATCAATCAGAATGTCATATGGGCCAACGGACGTGTAAATACATTTACTTTAAGGCAATACTTTAGATCTGAGACTGATCAGCCCTGCCCTTTTGTACAGTGGTAAGGTGATTTAATTTGCTTGACAAGTTCAGTAAGGCTTTAACATATAAGAATACTGCTGTAAAGTATGGTGTGGTGATAGCCAGGTCTCTGTTCTCTCAGGGTTATAGACTATCCCATCCAAGACTCCTTTGATAACAGAAGAAAATGTCATTGGTAAGCAGTGTCATCCTGCATCTGAGATTGAGCTGCTGTAACTGGGTGCAGTATGCAATCCCTAACAACAACCGTGCAGGTATCAGTGACTCTTCTGTACAAGGTCTCTTCTAATGGTCCAATAGAAATTGGCCCGGGTAAATCGGGTGCAATACATATTAATAATACATATGGTACGATAGTGTTTGGTACAACGGGTTTCAGCAAGCAGAAAATACCTTGATGTGCCTCCATGCAACAGTTCTGATTTAGATGACCAAAATGTATTGTTAATAGATTTATCATAAACTCAATTCATGAAATACAATAAACACACATTATAACTATTATAATACACATCACCAGTATAACTCATATACAACAAATACCAAGGATTTATACAGAACATACAATTTGAATTATGCACTTTGTTCTAATTATTTGCTTCAAGGATCACAATTACGATAATACTTAAGACCCAGTATAACTGCTATACCCTGATAAACAAGCACAATTGAAACTGTACTGCAGTTGAGGTTTAGGCTGATGTAATGTATTTTGCTTTAACAACTTTGCTATAAAACCCTGTTTAAGTGCTGCTTTATAAACTGTTAAAAAAACTTCTAAGTTTATATTAAGTCTTTAATTCTACATCAAGAACAGTACAGTTGCAAGGAACTGTTTGGCATTTGGAAGTTGGTGACATAACAACACATTCCACCCAGCTTTAACTTTTCGAACTGTTTTTAACTGACTCTTTTCGCAAGACCTTAATTAATCCTTGTCTCCTTTGCAATACTCAAAAGGATTATGCAATTTATATACCTTTGCAGTTCTTCATTTTTACTCTGTTGATAGCCCTGTCATGTTTTACATTTCCAGAAGCCCTACCCTGTTTTACAATCTATGGCAGTATACATATATTTTAGTTCTAATGGTCCAAGGTATATATATATAATATATATATATATATATATATATATATATATATATATATATATATATATATAAACATACAATGTATTTCAAGACCACAATCTGTATCTGTTTATTGTTCTACCATCTATAACTGTAGGGACAAATTTAGAAATAGTAAAATAAGTTAATAAATCTCTTTCAATCATTTGAACGAATTGACTTTCTCAGTGTCTTTAAGTGTTATATCACACTGTCTGTATATATTTTTTTGTTGTCTGGTTTTCTGTTTTAATCCAAGACTCTCGATTTTGTGTGCAAGTGGTACTTGTGATTTCTGTTTTCTCTGCAATAACACAGTTCTTCTATTTGTTCTGTAAACACTTCACTAATTCGTACATTATCATGGGATTCACTGTTCACTGCTCTTTTGTAATTTATGTATTGCGATTTATGGTATGTCTGTGGCAACATAAGGATTTCTAATAAAATAGTGCATGACACAATGTCCTTTTTAGAAATAACCAGTGAAACCCACAGAAAAGCTGAGAGAGATGCAGTTCACAATTAGTAACTGTGCACTGAATGCTATATTATAATGAGAGATGCAGTTCACAATTAGCAACTGTGCACTGAATGCTATATTATAATGAGAGATGCATACAATTAGCAACTTCACAATTAGCAACTGTGCACTGAATGCTATATTATAATGAGAGATGCAGTTCACAATTAGCAACTGTGCACTGAATGCTATATTATAATGAGAGATGCAGTTCACAATTAGCAACTGTGCACTGAATGCTATATTATAATGAGAGATGCATTTCACAATTAGCAACTGTGCACTGAATGCTATATTATAATGAGAGATGCAGTTCACAATTAGCAACTGTGCACTGAATGCTATATTATAATGAGAGATGCAGTTCACAATTAGCAACTGTGCACTGAATGCTATGTTATAATGAGAGATGCAGTTCACAATTAGCAACTGTGCACTGAATGTTATGTTATAATGAGAGATGCAGTTCACAATTAGCAACTGTGCACTGAATGTTATGTTATAATGAGAGATGCAGTTCACAATTAGCAACTGTGCACTGAATGTTATGTTATAATGAGAGATGCAGTTCACAATTAGCAACTGTGCTCTGAATGTTATGATAATGAGAGATTTAGCAACTGTGCACTGAATGCTATATTATAATGAGAGATGCATTTCATGTGCACTGAATGCTATATTATAATGAGAGATGCATTTCACAATTAGCAACTGTGCACTGAATGCTATATTATAATGAGAGATGCATTTCACAATTAGCAACTGTGCACTGAATGCTATATTATAATGAGAGATGCATTTCACAATTAGCAACTGTGCTCTGAATGTTATGAGAGATAAAGTTCACAATTAGCAACTGTGCACTTGCTTTTTTTTTTTTTTTTTTTTGTTAAACTAATACCACATTGATAAATAATAGTACATTTCTACTAAATTATATTACTGGATTTTTTTTTTATTTGTCTAGCTACAAAATATCTGTGCTATTTTTGCTTCTGATAAAGTCTTAACAATGTAAACAGTAAAATAAATGAAGATAAAGAGAGATAGTGGCACAGGTTAATGCTGGATACATGTAAAGTTTGGTAAAGTAAATGAATGTTAGATGTTATCTATTCTCATCTTTAGATTGTGTGTCTGTAGCATCTGTCTTCCTCTGAAACAATGAGACATACATGCGTTGTTAATGCAATCTGTGCACCATCGCTGTATTCAGGTAATCAATCCTATGCCAGCCCCTGTTAACAGACAATAATAAAGATAAATAGGCAACTGACAACATTTTATAGATAACATTGTAAGTGATTGTCTTGGTGTAGAATGTATCACAGGGTCTAATGTTTAACAGTAAAAGTAATTCAAGGGCAGTTCCATTTTTTGACCGCTCTGTGTCACTTCAGTGGTTTGAAGCAGTGCTTTAATTGTTTGTGTGATGTATTCCTCTGCTACTTCCTTCGCTCTCCAGCATAGAAAAAGAACACGTTTTATTAATCATGGACACACGCACACAAGCAGCCTGAAAGGAACTTTAATGGAGAATGAACTTGCATTCTGTAGCTGTTCGTGGCATAATTTTAAAGTTAAAGAGATAAATAGTACCAAATGATAAACCTTCAACCTAAATTAACAGCCATCTTTATGGGCATTGAGGAAAGAATGTGCCAATGAACATCAAAATTATGTTGCTACGGAAAGAACAGAGTAAACCAGGAAAGAAATGTGCATCTTTTAGACAATGAAGACTATGACAACCTCAAATACACAATTGTCATTCAAGGAAAGTTTGTTTTAAAAAAATTAAAAAATAGTGAAAGCTGATCATTATCTTCAATACTTCAGACAGCATGCCTAATACAAGCTTGTATAACAATAAAATAATTCTCATATATGCAGTATTATGTCATATGTCAGCTGTCAACAACACATATTTACAAAGACAGCACCCATGTCCGCCAAGTAATTCAGTGATATTTTAACCCATTGTTGTCTATTTACTCAGCGCTTGTCAGACGCATCAGGTCAAATTTATTTTCACAAGAGCTCTTTATTTTACACGCACTGTTTAACATATTTTTTCAGAGTAAAACAAGTTTAAAAGGCATTGAATCACAAAAGGACACTCTGTACTGTATCTCCAGCCAAGCCCCAACTCTTGTTTGCTGTATTTTTCACATACCTTTTTATAGACATGTATACTGAGAAATCCTCTCCTGATCACTCGCTTTATCATCAAACTCCTCAATAATTCGATCCAAGTCATTATTTTATTACTATAACATCTCTGCCATTGAAACGTTTTCTCGGCTAGAGACCTGTGCTTGACGTCTTTTTGATGATGTTGGACAGGGTCCGACGTAGGACTTGAAAGGGAAAATTGTAATGTCGGTCCTGGTCCGACATAGGACCGCAAAGGGTTAAGCAGTTTACCAATGTTGACTTTTAAAACCACACTTCGAATATAGACTAAAGACACAAACAACCTTCAATTGAAATTGCTTCAAACATCATGTACAATTACAATGCACTGTTTGATGTTTATTATCAAATGTATACTGTTTTTAGTAGGCATGTTTGGTAAAACACTGACCATGCTAAACCACTTTATTGTGCAAATTTACTTACCATGGAACTTCCACATTCCTTAAAAATGGCTTATCAAATTATACTTTTTGTTAAGTCAATAAGACTCTTGTTATTTAATAGCCTATAGTTATCAGTCTAGCACAATTGTGAGACAGTAAACTAAACATAAAAATGTCACTTGGCTGCTAATTAAGTTAACTGAGTGGCCTACTCCATTTTGCTGCAATGTAGGAAAAAATGTACCATATATCTTCACTAGTCATAACATATTTAGGTGTTATGACAGAATGAACTATTTCACAAGCATTCTGTAAATACTGCATATGGCACTACAGTGTATATCACTTTGTCCTAGTAATTTATAACATCACAGATTGTGTCTTTTGAACAATGTAACATTTAAATCCATGGTGGGGGGCTGTCACAAGGATGGCTTTGTGTGGTGTGGGTGGTGATGCCAGGCTACAGGGGGATGCAGCACACAGACGGATGGAGGTATGGGGCTAAAACGTCTGCAGTCGTATATTTATTAAATAATAAAACAAAAGCACTTTTACAAAACACAAAAGACAGGCCACATTGGCTGAAACAAAACAAATATAAATAAGAATAACTGTTCCTAAAAACAAGTACTACAGCAGCATTTGGAAAATTGAGAAGAAACAAAACTTTCTCTGCCTGTCTCAAACTGCAATCGGAAAACAATTTAATCTAGATAAACAATGGATATCCATGAGTGAAAGAGGTTTGAGAAGCAGCTCTGAAAGAATGCTCTGTAGAGTTAGACACTGTATTGATCACAGGCACACCATATAGAAATAACCCTGGCCAATCACCTGCTCAACCTGCTTATGTAAGTATCCTATTTATCACAGAATTGTATTCTTCCATGTTTGTCCTGTTCTTCTTTGACTGCTGAGAATACTCACAAGCCCTTCTGAAACTGAAATGAAAGGTATGCTGTTAATTTGTTTTCATTGTAATAGCAGCATCAAGCCCCTCAATGCATTGCTTGGGCACCCTGCCCCAAACACACACATATGAAGTTGATACCTGGCCCAGGTTATCCCTTCTGTCTCAGCAGAGAGCTTCTTTAGAGAGCGGATACCAGACAATGAGGACTCCTGAGGTGTGGTGGAAAGTGACCATTGGAACGTTGGCAGAGGATCAAAGCAATTCAAAAAAATAAATAATTCAGAGTCAAAACAAGTTTAGTAGACAAACATTTTGACAGAGTAATGAGTTGTGTAATGCTCCTGTTCTATGTGCTGTGAGTTTCTCTGTGAGGTTGTAGCACTATAGTACTTTGCTGTTGTGAACACCATATAATAAAAAGGATTAATTTTTTTTTCTAATTTGAGTTTGTGGTAGATATACACAGAAAAGTAATTCCCTCAATTTTCAAATTTACAATTTGGAAATCAGTTTCCCTGCAGAAGTTTGTTTTTCACTTAATGAGATATGCTCCATTTTTTTGGAACACTGACGACCAAAATAATACAATCAATGAGCTAATAAATTCAAACATGAGGCAGATAATTAGAAATTCAACACCATACGTTTTGAGCTTTTCAAAAATGCAGAAATTAGAGCAGTGGTGTTTCTTTTTCATGTATTTATTTATTTCAGTCATACCTTTCCTATGAGGTCTAATTTTTGATGAGGTTTGAGTGATATCAGTGAGTATGTATTGTGCATGCATGTCTATTCCTGCATCCCTCTGTGGTGCAGGGGCTCAGTAGGTTTTGTGTGATAAGTTGTTATTGGCATAATTATACTGCTGGAAGTGCCTGTCTCTTCCTTCTCTAAACAAGGCTGATTTACCCTCTGGGCAAGTGTCTCTTTAGTCTCAGTTAAAACCAACATGTGAAACCCCAGCCAGCATAATGTGTGCTAACCACTGCTACAAACACTGTAATGAAATCCCACAATAGGCATATAGCATGTGTACCATATGTGAGCTTGTGTGTTCATTTGGGGTATTGATTCATAGAGTGCTGCAATTTAAATGGGATTAAACTGAGTCACTATAATATGATAATACAATCGCCATTAATATTTATAGCTGTAATGTTCCAAAAGACTATTTAATCCTATAAGAGTATACTATAAAATAAACTAGTTTGAAATGTACTGTAAGCGCAACAGTGAAGATATTAAGGACACATCAGAATTGCTGATGCCCTGACTCTTCAGCACAGTAATGCTATATCCAAACTCTTTTTTTTTAAATGTATAGATTTAAACTTACCTTCGACGTGTAACACATGTACTGTATATCCAATCAAACAAACAAGTGACCCCATTGTATCCAATATAAAGCATTTCTGTTCTTTGCCCAGATGTAGAAACAAATGTCTTTGTATTGCTTGACTAGGTAAAGCTGTGAGTAAATCTTTAAACATCGGGCATTCTCAAACATGTAAGTCTTAGTTTAAACTGTAATACTGTTACGTGCCCTTCAAAAAGGTTGGTGTGTCATGAAAGGCTTTCAGACTCGGAGTCTAACACAAAGACAATAAATGCACATCCTTTAAATATTTAATCTGCTAAAAGCTTGTGTTTAGGAGGACAAAGTCTCAAATCTCCAAATTAAAGGGTTTCAGTTTTTTTTAAACGCAGCCTGTTGAGACCAATTCATTTTGTAGCAGAATCTTCTCTCACTGATCCATCAAGGAAAGAGAACCTTTCTTAGCCCCTGAGTGCATTATCCTTTACAGAGCGGGGATTACTGCAAGGTCAGTTTCTCCAGTGATTAGATTGTGTTTCAGTCAGGGAGCTTCCTGCATTGCTAACTGGTTTAAACACCAGGTTGGTTAAACCTTTCCTTGAGTTGCCAAAATATAAAATGATTGTGTTTTTTTTTTTTCAAGATCCAAAATCATCACTCAACATACGTATGTAGGTATCATATAGGTATAGACTGCATATATATATATATATATATATATATATATATATATATATATATATATATATATATATATGTATGTATGTATGTATGTATGTATGTATGTATATATATGTATGTGTATATATATATATTAGATAAGCCCATCACCATCTGTACCAGCATATAGTATGTAGCTCTGTCGTGAGTTCTTATTGATTGTTATTAATGAATACATCGGCTTTGTGGTATCTATAAAATAAAACTGCATATATTTCATAACTAATTATTCTCACGAGGGTCTAATCCTTTACATTTATGAAGACATTTTGCAATGCACTCTACACACACACAATCTGTCAGCAAGCTCACTATTGTAAAAGTATCCTTCAGAATTAACTTTTGTATATGATCAGTGAACTGTACTCTTTGAGACTGTCAGCCTTCAGTAGTAACGCTGTCTCACATCACATGGCAGGGTTGTGAGGATGCTGCGGTGCTCGTAAGCTACTGATCTGAGCAAACATCATATGATATAGCAGAACTTGCACACCAGTATATACATATCTACTGATCTGAGCAAACATCATATGATATAGCAGAACTTGCACACCAGTATATACATATCTACAGCACAGACCTATCCTTTACATTACAGACTACGGGTGTACACAGAAAACTCTCAATGGAATTCAGTCACTAACTTTAAACATTAGAAAACTCTGTCACTTAAACAACATTTTCATTACCTTCTATTGCTGCACTCTGTGGTGTACAGACTGCAAGCTAGCAAAGATAAATAAATACATAAAACACACTCACATGTAATTTCAAAGGGCCCTTATTTTGTTTATTGAAAATTAATAACTAGTTTGTTATACATGTTAAAGAGCAAGTAGCAGGGTTCTGAGAAATACAACGTTACATGTCCCCTCGTGCTGCTACAACTGTTTAAATAATATACCTGTCATTTTTATTTTCATTGTTAACATCCTGACAACTTTTTTCACTTTTTAAAGTCTGTTTCAAAGCTCTTTTCAAAATGTCCACTCTAGTGCACTGGTAGTATAAGGATTATTGGCCACATTGCCAAACAGATAACACAGCAATAATGATCCATGATTTGGTGTGGAACAGAAAAGCCTGAGCACTTGTTATATTTTTTTGTTTCTTTTTTTAGTCGCTGTTCCTGTAGTGATTTAGAGGACAGATATCAAACCCCAGTGCACTAGAGCACCAATTTTGAAAAGAAACAGACTTTAATTGTAAAAGGATGTTAACAACGAAAATAAAAATGACAGGTATGCTATTTACCATATAATACAAAGGGTTATTTTTTCTATAAATTCAGTTTATGGTAGATATACACAGTGAAATAATAAATTCCCTCTGCTCTAGCAATTTTACCATGTGAAAATCAATTTTCCTGAAGTGTGTTTCTTAATGAGATATGCTCCATTTTTGTGTAGCACATACTACCAGAATAATACAATCCACGGTATTGTATGAGCTAATAAATTCAAACACGAGGCAGAAGATTAAAAATTCACAGAACACCATAAGTTTTGAACTGCTGACAGTGCCCGTCTCTTCCTTCTCTAAACAAGGCCGACTTACCCTCTGGGCAAGTGTCCCTTTAGGGTCAGTTAAAACCAATCTGTGAAACCCCAGCCAGAATAATCTGTGTAAACCATTACTTGCAACAAGTGGTGATTTATAACTCAGCTACTCTTTAATATGTATAAATGAACAGATCATTAAAACCAACATGCCACATTTACCCTGCTTATGAAATGTAAGACCCTGTAAATAATAACAGGGCAGAACAAATTGAATGCAATATGACTGGGGTGTGCATATACTGTATGACTGCAGTAATTTAGGTGCACAATTTGCTTTAAATACAGATATTCATAATTTTATTTAAAATGAACCGAGACAAGGGACAGAATCATTAGAGAGAACATCAAAAGATGAATTAATTATAGTATTTATTTTATTAAATTTTTTAAAAACATTGGCTGGGGAAACATGGCAGTTTATAGGACTATTACTGTTCACCATGTATTATAATAATAATAATAATAATAATAATAATAATAATAATAATAATAATAATAATAATAATAATAATAATAATATGGACAGTGTCAGCAGGATGCGGTCTGTTAGGCAAGTCTTTCTCAGCAGAACAAAAATTAAACACATATACAAGTACTGCTGACATTCACAACCTCTAAAATTGTGCAGAAATGTCCCCTATCAATTCTTATGACCTATTCTATATTTGGATTAAAAAAAAAAAAAAAAAATCTAATAAATGCTAGTTACTGTCTCACTGTAGCAGTTGTAGATAGAACGATTTGTGGCAGTTCTAGCATTGAAAAGCATAAGGGATTGATCCTTTTGCATAAAGTCCCTGGAGAATACAAATGTTAATTAAAAATAATATTATACAGTACCCTATGTGAGTATAAGAGGCTGAGTGGTTAAAGAAAAGGACTTGTAAGCAGAAGGCTCCTGGTTCAAATCCTGGCTCACTCACTGACTCACTGTGTGACCCTGAGCAAGTCACTTAACCTCCTTGTGCTCTGTCTTCCGGGTGAGATGTTCCCACACCCTACTCTCTGCAAGTCGTCTTGGATAAAGGCATCTGCTAAATAAACAAATAATAATAACACAGAAGTGCTCAGATTCACAGCCACAGAACATGCCCTTCTAGGTGGCAACTTTTATTTCTTAACATTTTAGAAAATCAGGAAAGTTGCTATGCAACTCTAAAATGTTAAAACTTACAAATGCATAGGACATCAGTAGAGGTACAGCGGAAGCATCGTTCTAAATAAAGTTTATTTTTAACAGCTGGTAGAGTTTTAAAGCAGAGTGGTGTTATATTTGTATGATTAGGTGGCAGGCGGTGGTGCCCCAGAGATTAATCTACCCATTCTAGAATGTCAGTGGTAGCCAATCAGAATGTTCCACCAAAGCCACACATTGCATCTAGTGTTTATTTCATTATTTCTCTCAGCTTTTATACATGTTTTACTCTTTTATATATTTCACTTATAATGTATTTGTTAAAATGTACAGTCATGTCTGAGGCCAGGAGGAGCAGGGTGAGGTCTGTAACTGCTTAGTAAATTCTAAATAATAGAAGAAAACATTACAAAGGATTCAACCTCCTGCAATATCTGTCTCTTAAAGCTATCTGAAAAATGGGGCAATATGTTTTAACTTACATGTTGTCAGAAAAGATCACTAGTACAACAAATTGACAGCTAAAAATGGCTGTTTAGGCCAACAGCAGAATTCCTTCCCTATGGTCTTAAGACAATTTGCCAACAGATGTTTTCATATCAAACACAACAGGATTCTTCATTTTCAAAGAGGACATGACACTGACGTACTTCAAACCACAAGCATCAAAATAAACTCTGAAGCTGATACCACAGAAAGCTATAGAATACATTAGATAAATATTCAGGACAGGAATGTAACTAGATATGCTGATAGTCCTTTCACCATGTCGGGCTACATATATTGTTAAAGAGTGCAGGTATGGTAAAACTAGAATTGATGTGTGACAAAATGTTCCTTTGTAAAGTTTAACATGACATGACATATTTTATGAAAATATAAAATATAATGCCCTTGTTCATCAGCCAACAGTGATGCAATTTCCTTCTTACAAAAACCATCTATGCTGGGAAACAGGGTGGGGGGTTATAATCCTTCGTGTGGTTTCTCAGGAGGTTCACAGTTTCAGCAATCATGCAACAGGCTGTATTTTTTTCATGGTTATTGTGGATTTCTTGATTTCCATGAAATGTATCCATTGCCGTGTAATATGTAGTTCCCTGTGAAGAGCCTTATTTCTGAAAGAACCACGCAAATATACATTTTCTTTTTTAGCAAACGTTTGCTTTACTGACCTGTCACATTCGGGAACCTGGCAGCCAGTTTAGTTTGCTTTCAATAAATTATTGAACATGTTGCAAAGAATTCTTTAAAAATATTTTCAACGAAAAAGATACCAGCTTCATCAAACATCTGAAATATTTCGGCTAAAGATCGCACTGTTCAGAACAAGAAGGGGACATTTTACATGTCTGGTGTCATTTTTACTTTTATTTATGATGTTTGTATTTGATAATTCACCAATGGTGAAAATAGAATGTCTTGAAAAGGTGGACATAAAAAAACAAAACATGGTGCATTGTTGTTAATACTGTGCATACAGAGCAAGACTCACTGTGAATCTTCGGTTAGCTCTGTATTTTAATGCACAGGAAATAAAGACTTGAGAAATAAACAGTGTGTTACTACAACAAAGACTATGCAGCTGCAAAAGGTACAAATTCCAAAACGAAAAATTGAAACAAAAAGTGTCTGTTAAGGGAGTTGAGCTGAGAAATGCTGAAAGCAATAAGGCTGACAACAAACTCATGTGTGCTGAAAGCAGAAGAGAACATCTGAGCTGTAGGGTCAAAGCTGTGAGGTACAATTTATACAGTAGTACAGAGCATGCATGTGTTCTGAACTAGATCTCTAAAGTATCGTAATTGATGGAATGAGTAGAAAAAGTTAAGAACCAGCTAAAGCAAAGGATGAAGTAGCTGTCAGGGCTAAACATCACCACCTCCTGTTTTCTTTTACAGGGCATCAGGACCTTCTGTAGAATTTCAAAGTCAGGCATCCTGTCGCATATTGACCATGTCAGTGTCATGTTATAATTGATATAAGCATTTCCAGGGTAGGTCTATTTGCCTCAGAGCAATAACAGCCTTTACAATATAGCACAACAGAACATTACAATTGGTATGATTTGTCCTGAGATTCTACTCTTCAGTAAAACGCTACAGTTGGACATATCCAAGTTGGGGATGGGCAAAAATACAAAATATAATTGGCAACTCTTAAAAAAAAAAGAAAGCATGCTTTGAGCTATATGTATGTAAATAGCTATCACTCAGAGGACAAGGGTTATTAAATGTGGCCAAGGTGCCAGTTGCCTTTGGAAAAGAAGGTACAATGAAATGAAAAGGCCCTCATTCTTCTTCATTCTTCCTCCATTTCTCACAAGTTATTTACAACTGGTTCACTGTTTACAAATCATGCACAAAACTGCATTCACTGACCACAACAACACATTTAATTTATAATTTACTAAACTTTCCTTGGTGAAAAGTCCCATGCAAATCATGCTTTAGAAAAGGCGCCTGTTAACCTTAAACTTTATTAAAATTGTATTTTAATGTGATACTCTCTTCAGCATTTTGAAATATATGTCAGCAGGACAATATTGTAGATAAATGAGCCTAATTGATGACAAGATTAACAGAAGTACACTTCTTATTTTCTTTGTTTATTCTGACCTTGGTTTATTTTGCAAAGTTAATTTAATTGCCATAAGAGTGATAAAATTGTTCTTTGATTTTGACTTATAGAATGACTACATTGTTTGTGCCATTAAGCAGGCAGGGTTACTGCACTCATTCCATTCTGCCAACAGTAGCATTTTGATATGAAAGGTTTGAAGCAATGTTCCTATATAAGTCAAATTATATATAAAAAGGGATGTTACACTTGAATAATGTGAGAAGAGTAATGTAGATTTCACTGCACTTGTCCCCATCTATAGTATATTAGTATATAAGTATATTGCAGTGTAATTGCTTTTGTTGCTTTTCTTTACAATGTGAACATAAAGTTGCAATGAATGCAAAAAAACTCCAAACATTCTGATTACAATCAGTATTGAACATAAAAATAAAAAGTTTTAAATTAAATACAATATTGAAATTTCAAAAACTTTCAGATATTGTCTTCATTGAAATTATTTTTTCAACTTACCAATGTAGCCAAGCCAACTGATAATATAATTCATCATACAGTACACTGTATACATGTACAATAAAGCAATTCAAGAGTATGCAAGAGGACTCAGTTATGAGCAGCTTTACAATGAAAGGATACTAAGTGCACCAGAACAAAAATAGTTTACAGAGTTACAGTCTGGGATATAATAATCTTTTTCGTTCAAGTCTCATTGGAATCTTTTCATGTTTCACTATGAACTATGCATATTACTGTGAGTGGGAAAACATAAAAGATATAGCAACAATGTAACTCTAATGAGGCAGCTACTTCAATGATGCAAAGAAACTTCATCCTTTGATGTTTTCATACTTCCAATCATTGATTCTGCTATATTCCAACATTTCCTATAGAAACCTTAATACAAGAAAAAAGCATTACTGATTAATTGCATTCACAGTTAACCTTCTTATGTGGTTTCTATTAGTACAGTATCATAATGTGTACATTTAAGATTATCTGTGCATTTATTCCTATATGGTAAACACTAACATCATCCCTATGAAAAGCAATTTAGTAAGTGTATATTCTCCTGGTTTGAGAGTTATTATTATTATTATTATTATTATTATTATTATTATTATTATTATTATTATTATTATTATTATTTATTTGGCAGATGCCTTTATCCAAATTGAAGAAAACCCTAATCATTGATTTCCATTTCTTTAACGTCGGTGTCTCTAGTCTTAGTGTCCTGCCCCAGTAACCAGCCCCAGTAACTCAGCCGTGACCTGGTTCAAAGTACAAAACAATTATTTTCACAGTTGACTTAGGCAAGGATGAGATGCTCTATTTATCAGAGCTAATTTTCCTTGTTTATAATAAAAACTGTATTTCAAAGATGGGATTCACAGGGAGGTCTAGGTCTTTGTCTCTCTTTCTGTAACAGTTTTAGATTGACTGAACTCACTTAAATGTTTCAATTTTCAAAACATATGGTAATCATATATTATTCTGAGTATATTGACAGCATGCAGGTGTCTGCCCTTCTTTGATCCTGGATATAAAAGCTGGTAAATAGTACAAGAGAGGGCTTGTTTTCAAAGATAGTGGGTTCCAAATCCTCAAATATGTTGTATCCTATTAAAAACATTATCTGCACTGGTACATATGTTTTTTATGCATTTTCAATTGTATCATACATTATTTGCTTTGGAAGTATATTCAAATCCTTTTTTTGCAGCCTTGGTTTAAAATACCTTTACAGTACCTGTTACAGTAGTTCACTTTTCATGCAGTACATCCTGTACAGAAAGGGTTAATTCGCCAGTCCCAGCAATCCCAACTTGCTAATTTTCCTTCCTTGCAATTCTCTCCGATTGAGCATGGAGCCATAACATTTCATCTGATAAGTTCTGTTCATCCCTGACTGGCTTACTATCTGGAGCATGTCTTAAAAAGAGTCCTGTACAAGGCTTATCATACATGCACTTGAGCTTCTTGCCTTCAGCTGTCATATTAAAATATTTTTTTACAAGTCATTTAGCAAGTATTTTCATTTTAGTGGTCAACAATACATTTTAAATAATCACCAACACATCAAAATAAAGCACTGCTGCAGTTTCAATGTCTGAACGAATGTCTGAACGAATGTCTGAGTACAATAAAGGTGTGAACTATATCCTTTCCTATAGACTACCTTCAAAGTTGTATTGCTCCAAGGCTAATACTTTCAAATCCGCTTTAGAAAAATTTTACAGATTTTACAGAGATTACAAGTCCCAGTGATTGGTTCTGTCTGGGATACTCAGGGTGGGGGTTCTGGGATACATCCATGGGGAATAGATGATGTCATACAGACCTGTCTGTGAACTGTCAAAACTACAGTTTGATAAGTAGTGTCGCAATATACTACGCGTTCAACAAAGCAAGAAGCTAGGGAAATTAATGAGTTGTGTTTTAAACCCTACATCCTGTTCAATAACATTTGAATGTATTGAACCATATCCTTCAAATGAACTACATATTATATTGTAGTCAAACTTGTGTCTAGATTACAGTCCTGTTTATTTTCTATTCCATCTGCATGACCACTGTGTCCCATGGCATTGATGCACCATTGGACTGCCACTGCAATATTTATGTTATTAAGTTTTTTTTAATGATAAAGATATCTGCAATAGCTACATTTCCCAATTGCACAGCTTAATGTTGCAAAATATATATTTACGAAATGTATCTGTATAATAAAACCTGGAAAGCGAGTTTGAGAGTTTGAGAAAATATATTATATATATATATATATATATATATATATATATATATATATATATATATATATATAAATTAGATTCATTTATAGACTCTACACACTTGTAAAAAAGAAAGAAGTCACTTCTACTTAGTCTCAATAGTATTAATTCAATTTCCTAAGCCTTGTTAATTCAAGGATGAGTATTGCAGAGAAATGCATCCTATATGAAATTGCAAGTTATGCATTTTCTGGATTACAAAGATTAATTGTTTTACGAATGCGTGCAGGTAATGTGAAATTTGAACGACACTATTATTCCAGATGATTTCAAAGAACTCCACTTACATTACAATGGGTTTTGCCACACTGATCAGTTAGACTCTGTGTAGGAAGTTGACACTTTGTGCTCTTCCTCATTTGTCCACTGAAGACATAGCCCCACCCTACCTGCAATATAAATAACATTAACTTTATTTCTGTTTCTACAGACAGGAACATTCCGCTTGGCTAGTTTGCCTGTCTGTTAATCTAATAACACCTGTCTGTATTTATCATCTAGGAATATATACTATGAAGTAGGAACCAAAAATAACAAGGAAACAAGGAACAAGAAGGTAGCAAGAGAGAAAGGGGGAGGGGGAGTGATGTGGACAGTAGTCGTATTTTTTTCTTTATCCACGGTCATTTAAATTATTTGAATAGACCCTGTGATCAGAGGGATCTTTAACTCTATTTTATATTTACAAATGCAGTTTTCATGAATGAAATATATGTAAAATGCAAAATGTTTTTTGATACAGTCCCAGACAATAATAATTGAACTGCACCTAGCAAGGTAGTTATAGTATCGGTGTCCAAAAAGTCCCATTACCCCACGTTTTTTTCCTACAATAAATTTTTAGCCCACTAAGCCTTGGTGGTAGGAGAATATCTCAACAATATCTTTAGGGACTGTTGGATTGGTGGTGAATATGCTCATGTGCCAGCTCCCATTCAGTGGCCACCACAAAGTCTGGATCTCTCCATGTATGGCAATTCCCTTTGGGGATTTGTGAAAGATCACGGTGCAAAACAGCAATGCGAGATGACAGAGAAGCTGAAACCGGTTGTTGGTCAGTGCACTTTAGAAAATAAAACATGTGGGTAACAGGACTTTGTGGACATCCTGTAGTTTATATCTTTCATCAAATCTTTCTTAGAACCTTGTGTCTTCCAACATAACAATATGGTTTATATATAATTATATAACATCAGTTTACTGTTTAGATTATTTTAAACCATGGCTGTATGGAGCAACTTTTCACTGTTATCGTACAAAAAAAAAAAAAAAAAAAAAAAAAACCTTGATCAATTTTGTTCAATGTGACTAGGTAATCTATGCTTCATTATATTGGATAAACACAGACAACTTTGAAAAACAAAAATAAATAGATTTTAATTATGTGTGGAGCCCAAACAAACAATGCCCCTAACTATCAAGAGAAAGATTTATTGTTTTACCTATAGGTCAATATCCTTTGTACATTGAGCATTTTGAGTCTTGCCAAACAGCTGTGTTGAATAGACTAATTCATCATAATTAAGGTGGTTTTACAAAGTGCAGTCACTGCTCTAATAATATATAAAGTGGTGCCTAACTTTATATTGCAGCCATTTTGTACACAGCAAAAACACATTTGTTTTTATGTTCTCCACTTTCTTGAAAATATTCATGTTTTTTCCTGGTGAATGATGTGTCATTAGCACTGTGATTCAAGATAAATAATAGGTGTAATAAGAAAATAATAAATTCAAGAATGAGGAAAGGCCATTTTGCCCACCTATGCTGACTCGCTTTGGTACCAGTGTGATCTGTTAGCACTTAGGAGAGGAAAAAAAAAAAAAAAAACAAACCAGGATAGCAGGGGAAATGAAACCGCTGGGAATCCATGGCTAACGGACCACCCTTCCTCCAGACAGCTAGCTAAACATCTTATTGTGGTCACAGAGAGGGTTATATAATATCGTTTATGACAGCATCCATCTATATTCTTGAATGTTCTGAGAGTCTTTGCTTCAACAACTCTATCCAGCAGCCTGTTTCAATAGTTCACCACCCTTTCTGTGAAAAAGCTTAGAAGAGTCTGATTAACATGATTAAGGGTAAATATTATGTTATAAACTCTTCTTCAAAAAGTTCTGCAGGATCATCCTATTTTGAATTCATGTTGGCTCTTCTATGTAATTTGCTGTTTCTGCCTTATCTCCCTTCTTTAATACCAGTAACGTCATTTATCATCTGCCAGTCAGACTGGGGGAATACTAAACACAACACAAAATATAATGGGATGAGCTCTGCAAAATTCACATTTTAGTTTTCAGATGTCAGTTTTAAGAATGGCTATTGTTTGGATCTTAAGAAAGTAGTGTGCACAGAGAGAGTTCTACATTTTTAGCTACACCAAAAGTGGTCTACAAATATGCTTTATTTCATTGTATGTAGTATTCCTTTTATTTTTCTGAGCTTTGTCTCCTACGTTCACATATATGCTGATCACCATTTCCCTTTTATTCCCTGCCTTGCTCTCTTTTGCTCTCAATTTCAGCTGTATTGCTTCTATTGTATTGATTTTAAATACATGAATTCTCAAAGCCATTGTTAAAGTCGCTAGGGAGGCAGAGCACATTTTGTAGTATATGTGTAGTCTTGATCAATGTGCTTTTAATGCTGAAGAATGTTATCAAAGAAAAGACAATAACCAGATCCATACTGAATCCATAACAAAAATCCATCATGTTAAGGGTCCAATGATAAAGCATATTACCCTCATTTGTATTTGTTATTATTTTGAGAGGGGGTTTTTATATTGGTTATGGACATTCACTTCATTAAATGAGGCATTATTTTGAGAAGATTTCAGTACTGTATGTAGTTGCAAGTTATGAAGTGTACCACAGGTGGGTTTCTGAGTTAACTTTCATTGAAATACTACATGCATTCAAAGCCTACAAACAGTTGTGCTCGTGTGAATGAGCTTGTTCAGTGTCTTTAAGGGTACTAGAATTCTTTTGTTTTTATTGATTGCCCGGTGCATATACTGAAAAGAGTGGGTTGGTAAGTTACTATACAGTCTCCAGCCCAAATAAAAAAATACAAAAAACTAAAAAAAAAGTCCAAAATGTAATTAACTCCACAAAACACACTGCATCAAATTATTCTTATAACTTATATGACTTACTTACCAACTACGTTTCTTTGTAATTAGGTAAAAACTGGTTCTTACTGTTATTGATTAGCTTTGATTTTAATATGAAATTTACCTAACATGCACAATATGTGGTAAACTATAATACAAAAGTAAATGACAGACAATGATTCTGAATGAACATTGATCTCTAAATTCAATTGACTGAAATATTATTAATAGTTATAGTTATCCATGCAGAACTTAGTCAAAATGATTGAGTGCAAAAAAAGAGGATACATTGGGTTAAAGTACATACACAATAACATGACATTAGCAGTAGGCTTTCGAAAGGCAAAAGTGACCAGAACATATTACTGATAATGGAACAAAATTCCCCTCTGTTTCAGTGGCGCTGGAACAATTTTTATAGTGGGGGTACTGAAAGCCATTAAACAAAACTGCAACCCCTGTATATGATGGAAGCAGGTGCACAACACTTCAATCTCAGCACCCATAGTTCCAGCACCTCTGCTCTGTTTAAAAAGGGACATCCAGTGGAAAAGTATAAGTTTCTATCTGTCACTTTTTCAACCCTTGAGGAAACAGTTTTCTTCTGTAGCCTCAACTCCGGTCAATAGCTCTTTCAGAAGTCGATATAGAGTAGATATTCTTTTGAAAATGTATATGATGTCTCAGCCAAGTTCAATGCAGCATATTTTTCAAGAAACAAGACACCCTTTTTGTTTAAATAAGCAAGGAGAGAGCAGTGTGCACCTTCTTGCTGTTAGTAAGACATGGAGTGTGACACTTTCAATATATGCAAACATGTGCAGGATAAACTTCATCTTCAAAGTGGTCATTTATCATTGGTTGATAATCTGCAGAAAACTTACATATTTCCATATACTAGAATAGTTATTGGAACATTTTTTTTTAAATGCTCTCATACATTTGAATGTTCCTTTGTGGATTTTAGATCTTCTTCATCAGAATGGTTTGCTTCTTCTGGACACCATGACCAATATATGTGAGA
This sequence comes from Polyodon spathula, assembly GCF_017654505.1. NCBI lineage: Eukaryota > Metazoa > Chordata > Actinopteri > Acipenseriformes > Polyodontidae > Polyodon > Polyodon spathula. The sequence continues at coordinate 4,774,466 of NC_054548.1, forward strand.
CATAGTACAGTAGATCACAGGTTAAAATGAGCGGTACTGTTTTCATAGGTTGAAGAAGCGATAGTCAGTTTACTTAAACTAAAGGGTGGCTTAAACAGCAGAAAACACTGAACATGTAATGCAATGCAGTGTAAATTAAAGGTGATATCCAATCTCAATTCCATGAGAAGAAATACAATACTTATTTTCTAATAACTGATTACTCGAATAAAGGCTATTTCCATAAAAGCTTGAGTGGTGGAAAAGTAGCTCTTAAGTTCAATTACATGAATTTATGTTAATTCCATCATTTGAATCTGCCAGTCAGCCTGCACAGCGGCACAAAGATGAAGTGCTACTGTCAATGGAGTGACAAATCAAGACAGACTGGACTGGGAACACTTATCAATTAATCATTTCTGTCTTTTACTATAGCATGTTTTAAATAGTTGTGTTTTTAATGGCCAAGGCTATTCACAACTCCATTAGTGTAAAGTGCAGATAGTAAACTAATGCTGAAAGAATAATCATTCAGAAGAAGGTTTCACTATTATGAACATGTTTCATTCTCCAGGTAGATTCATCATTCAGAGTAGTTTACATAATGTCATTAAGTTTATTTACTGAAAATATAATGAATACTTTTACTGGAGCTATAATGTTTATAGTTAAGGGATATTTTAAAGGTCTTACTGTTAGTAGTGGCACAGCAATGGCTGCAGGATAAATTATTCAAACTTTAAAACACTAAGTTGTAAGATGTATAGAACAATTAAAAGAAACTAGTTACATTATTTATCAAACACTTCAACAAAGAATAAATGGGTGTAGTGTGGTATAATGAATTTCATCACTATCAGCTGACGGAAAAAACTAAAACAAAACAAAAACACCCTTGAATGACGGGTTCCCTATATGTAAAATATGCATTTCAATTACACCGCCAGAAAACTGGCTGGACTAACATTTGTATAATGTTGTGATAAATACCAATTATATATCACTGAGGGCAAACCAAGAATATGCATCTTTCTGTTCTGGATTGTGCCTAGATTTCCAAGATGGAAGTTGATCTAAGTACATGGCAGTCAAGAGCTTAATGTACCATGAAGCTTTCCTATTTCAATTCCAGTAGGGTAGCCTTGCATATATTAGTTTGCTACTGCGATCCAGAATACACATTTATGTTGATAAAAAATAGCTGTACTGTAGGTGATTACAATTTAATGAAGTTAGGGCTTTTTCAAGTTGAGTTGTTATTGTCCTTGTTATAACAACTTCCATTGTATAAACTACATTAAGCTTATGATGTGAACTCTTATGTTAAAATAAGGATCATTTTAATGGGATTACAAATCAAGAATATATTTATATTAAGGAGTTTAAGCAATGCAGACAATGCATCTGGATGTCTGGTCACCAGAAGAAGAGTGGCTTAACTGTTTAAAGGATAAATTCATCTCAAAATGGAATATATAATGATATATGACATCATCATATTGCACTTGAGTTTCTACCATTGAAACTCTTAAGTGCATGACATCAGCTGTCATACTCTCACAGGTTTAACATCTAATGCTTCTTTGCCAAGTTCAATGTTTCCAAAATATGACAGCATAAATCTGGTATACCAGGCATTATGGGCCATTTGGGTAATGGGGCCCAAAATGACCAAACAGCCCATAATGTAATGATTAACAGCTGCTTTCCATAATATTATATTATTACTATTTAGAAATGTGCACAGATAATGAGGATCTTAATAACATTGTTAAATGGGTTATTCTGTATAGATGTATTCTTCTGTCTACTTCTGAACAATTTAGAGTTTAATTTCCTTGCCACAGGCTTCTAGGTACAAAAAAAGTGATATAGTTAGAGGAGATTATTATTTAAGTGCTGCTGACATGTTCTGTGTTAAAAGAAAGTGCTAAATTGGAAACATTTTGAGGACATAAATTGCACTCCAGGATAAATCTGAAGTTGTGAATTAAATATACTCTTCAAATTTTTAAAAAACATCCATCACCAGCCATACAAACCCATTTAGCAATTCTGGAGCAAAGAGAAGCCAATCTTAAAGAATATATACTACCCAACATTTGCTATGTATCAATCCTTCAGGTCAAATTAAAGTCAGTGCTGGTTGAATTTAATTTCTGTCTGTGACTGATATCGACGCTCTGTTTTTCTTTTCTTTTCACCTGTGATCCCTCATTGCATGTTTTTTGATGAAATCTGTGTGCAGGTCTTGGTTAAAAATAGTGCAACCCTGTATTTTAAATTTTGAAAGGAGATTGGCATCCCCACAAAATTCGATACATGTGAGAGTGCTTGGTTGAAGAAAGTGTCCAAGTATTAAATGTAATAAGATAAGAGACAATAAGGTTTACAGACAAAATAGACATTGGCTAAGTAATGAGGTAATGAACTGGGGCTTTGGGATGCTTGACAATGGGGCAGCTCAATGCATGTTACTCAATTATTGAACCTTTCCCAAAGTGTAATCTTGTACAGTTGACTCCTCATAATTGCATAGGCTCAGGACCGGTGTGAAGTTATGAACATAAGCGGATTATGCAGATAACATGAGTACAAGAATACAATGGGATACAATGACAATGGGTCTATACGTACTACTAGTTGGCATAAGTTTCACGTTAAGAATTACATTTAAAGAACTGTATAGCGCCTACAACTTGGGAAAAAACTCCACCAATTAAGCTGACAAAAACTGATTGCAAACTAGACTAGACTAGGCTAGCCCATATATACTAGGAAAAAAACAATCACAAGACTGAAAACCATTTGTCTTCATGAAGGCTTGTATACAGTACAGTATTTTTTTTTGTTTAAAGTAACTTAAAGTAGCCTAATGTGTACACATTCAGAAAAAGAAACACACTTTGTTTGGAGGAAGTGGCACTTTCCATTCTAAAAAAGGTATAGACAGTGTCGACCCAGGGGAATTTTTCAACCTGAAAAAAGAAACAAGGACCAGGGGTCACAATATATAAAGATTAGAGATTAGATAAATGGACATTCAGAACTTAAAAAAATAGGAGGCACCTTTTTACATAGAGAATTGTGAGGGTCTTGAACCAACTCCCCAGTAATGTTGTTGAAGCTGACACCCTGGGATCCTTCAAGAAGCTGCTTGATGAGATTTTGGGATCAATAAGCTACTAACAACCAAACGAGCAAGATGGGCCGAATGGCCTCCTCTCGTTTGTAAACTTTCTTATGTTCTTATGTTTTTTTCTATGTTAGCATTATTTTCCACAGGGTAAGTGTATAGTAACAAAACTAACCATTCAATGCATGGTAATGCTTGAAACTAATTTTGGTCCTTAGCAGAAGTTGTGTAGTACCTTGATGGTAACAGGGTACTGGGAGACCTCAACATGGTTTTAGGAAAGGGAGATTGTGCCTAACTAACTTGATTGATTTTTTGAGGATGCAACATCGATAATGGATAATTGCAAAGCATATGACATGGTTTATTTAGATTTCCAGAAAGCTTTTGACAAAGTCCCGCACAAAAGATTAATTCTCAAACTGAACGCAGTTGGGATTCAAGGAAACACATGTACATGGATTAGGGAGTGGTTAACATGTAGAAAACAGAAAGTACTGATTAGAGGAAAAACCTCAGAATGGAGTGTGGTAACCAGCGGTGTACCACAGGGATCAGTATTAGGTCCTCTGCTATTCCTAATCTACATTAATGATTTAGATTCTGGTATAGTAAGCAAACTTGTTAAATTTGCAGACGACACAAAAGTAGGAGGAGTGGCAAACACTGTTGCAGCAGCAAAGGTCATTCAAAATGATCTAGACAAGATTCAGAACTGGGCAGACACATGGCAAATGACATTTAATAGAGAAAAGTGTAAGGTACTGCACGCAGGAAATAAAAATGTACATTATAAATATCATATGGGAGATATTGAAATTGGAGAAGGAATCTATGAAAAAGACCTAGGAGTTTTTGTTGACTCAGAAATGTCTTCATCTAGACAATGTGGGGAAGCTATAAAAAAGGCTAACAAGATGCTCGGATACATTGTGAAAAGTGTTGAATTTAAATCAAGGGAAGTAATGTTAAAACTACAATGCACTAGTAAGACCTCATCTTGAATATTGTGTGCAGTTCTGGTCACCTCGCTATAAAAAAGATATTGCTGCTCTAGAAAGAGTGCAAAGAAGAGCGACCAGAATTATTCCGGGTTTAAAAGGCATGTCATATGCAGACAGGCTAAAAGAATTGAATCTGTTCAGTCTTGAACAAAGAAGACTACGTGGCGACCTAATTCAAGCATTCAAAATTCTAAAAGGTATTGACAGTGTGGACGCAAGGGACTTTTTCAGCCTGAAAAAAGAAACAAGGACCAGGGGTCACAAATGGAGTTTAGACAGAAAATAGGAGGCACTTTTTTACACAGAGAATTGTGAGGGTCTGGAATCAACTCCCCAGTAATGTTGTTGAAGCTGACACCCTGGGATCCTTCAAGAAGCTGCTTGATGAGATTTTGGGATCAATAAGCTACTAACAACCAAACGAGCAAGATGGGCCGAATGGCCTCCTCTCGTTTGTAAACTTTCTTATGTTCTTATGTTCTATATATGCAGATACACGTCTTCACTTTGTATTCCAGCCATTGTGCTCCCTCTGCAAAACACACACAAAAACTATTTAATCACTCTAAATGAAAAACATTGTAACCCACTGGTCCATGCCATGATCACTTGAACTAAAGAGTCAAACAGAAAAACTAATACCATTAACAGACTTGTAATATGTACAGTAACTCTAAATCTGAACATGCTTGTGTAATTTTAGAATTTAAGGAACTCACTAACTAAAGGTTGCCCTGAAAGTATTGGTCTGTAAACAGCGGCAATGTGAAAAATAAAGATTTCTGAAAAAATAAGCCACTTGTGTAGGTCTTAGGAGCTTATTGGCTCCTGGTTCTCAGTTACTTATGTTTACAACAAGGTAAATATGGAACAGACATATACAAAGCATGACTAATGCTCTGTTAATTCCCTATTCTATTGGTTCATTGTTTTGAAGTATCATATTGGCTGCAATCTCTTGAGTAAACTATTATTAGTAATGCTGTATTGTCAGCAGAAAATATATGACAGGTAATACATCACATTACAAGCAGAAATGACAGGTCTCTTTCAGTGGTAGGCTTTGGATGGAATAGATGTTAAACTTGAATATACAATAGCATGGCTTCATGCCTCAAAATTGGTAAATTCCAAATCAACTTTGCATGACTATTTTATTTACTTTGATTCACATATTGATTTATATATCTATGGACTAACATTTTGGAAATTAAGCATTTGTAACATCCTTGGCAGGCAAAAAGCTCACGTATCTGTATTATCTTCAAAAGGTTAACATTGAAACTAAAACTGCACTAGAAAAAGACATAAAACTCATATAAAATGAATATTACACAGGTAAGAAATGGAAAATTATAATGGAAACAGGTATGGCTATAATGTATTTTTAGACAGTTGGAATTGCACAGAAAGACAATAGAATGCCAATACAGGATGCCAATATTTAACTTGCTGAGATCCTTTATAGAGAATCAAGTTAACAAATGTCAGACATATGTTGTAACATGAAGTTTCTACTACAGTGCTACTTATGTATTTGGGACAGTGTCAGTTTTGATGACATGGAAGAGTACTGTTATATTAAAAAAATGTTCAATAATTTCCCAAGCATAGGTTTGCCATTTATTTAAAGCTCAAGCTGACTTAAAAGCACCTTTTTGCTTTTATCTTTTTCGTGTTATTAAAATGAAGCCTATATTGGTTAAATCCTCCATACATGTGATGCTTGCTTCACCAAACAGCATTCCCTGCTCAACAATGTAGGACAGTCTGCTTCTGTCACCATCCCCCCAGCCGGTCCAACAATCTCTCACTTCTAATCAGCAAACAGCTGCATGGCTGGCAGTGGAGGGCATGTGTTGATTTATTGGTTCCTCTGATCCCTCAAGAGCCTAAGTCACTAACAGCATCACAGAGGAAAGTGAACTTGTGCTATGAGTGTTAAGTAACCAAACCTCTCTGCTTTTCTACTTCAGCTGTGTGCCTAACTGGCATATTGTTGATTTAAAAATCATGACCTGTGGAAATAGAAACCAGTGAGGAATTAGGGAAGAAAAAAATAAACTGTGTCTACAAGATGTAAGCACTGTAATGTAATGGCCAATTTGATTATTCTGTAAATATAGTATTTATAATAAGTGGGGTATTCTCAAAGTAATGGAGTACAGTAAGAACACTTGTAATATATTATTTAACCTATGGTCAAAGGTCCTTATGGTTAATGATCATACAGTATCAGCTGTTAAAAATCGACCCACACTTGAAAGTGTGCAGTAAGGTAGTTTGTGTGTGTGTGGTGTGTGGGGGGGGGGGGGGGGTATACTTATTTGATATGATTTAATCAAACGTTGAAACGAGAGATATTCCACAATTAAAAATGAAAGATAGTGTTGCAACTGTAGCTGTAATTGTGAGTACAAGCAAATAGCACACTTAATTTATTAGTCCTGTAACACAATTCCATTCTAAAACATATATAGCACAGATTACACTGTGTAACACATTTTTTTTTTTTTGTTCCTGGGTAGTAAGTGTTATTTCCTAATTGCTTATGCCTCAAAAGTATAGAACATGGCTATTATTCCCCACAAACTTTGCTTTTGTGACCAGGACAGTGATATTTCAAAATATCACTATTTCCAATGGGAAAATGGGAAAATGTGTGTCTTTTCGTTCACATAAAGTCAGAAAAAAACAACATATGAATCCAAATTAACATGTATTTATACTAACGTAATACAAAGTTGACTACAAAAGATTTAGAAGTGAGTAGTTTTTTGAGATTTACAATTATACTGTAAATACTTTAGTATAAATACATGTTAATTTGGATTCATATGTTGTTTTTTTCTGACTTTATGTGAACGAAAAGACACACATTTGCCCGTTTTCCCATTGGAAATAGTGGTATTTTGAAATATCACTGTCCTGGTCACAAAAGCAAAGTTTGTGGGGAATAATAGCCATGTTCTATACTTTTGAGGCATAAGCAATTAGGAAATAACACTTACTACCCAGGAACAAAAAATTGTGTTACACAGTGCTATTATTTAGCCTTTTTATATTACTTAACCCACAGTTGTCCTCTTTATAACTGATAGGTATGTACTGTATGAAATCTAAAAGGGGGCATTAAAGAATTAGAAAGTTGAGTTTAAGGGACAGTAATCTATTTGTAAAGTATAATGTTTGTAATTATTTGTAATTAAAGTTGTACTGTACTGAATGACACTGATTTGAATTGCATAAATGATTGTATTACACATCTCTTTTTAAGTTATACAATCGTTTAGAATCACAGGATGATGGGGAAAAAAATTGCTTTTTCATATGCTATCCTGAATGGTAGCAGATAAGATCTATATCATCAAGTAAGTTAATGTTTTCTAACCTGCCTCTGAATGCAAAGATGTGTTGGGGTGAAAAATAGGTGCATTATGTTTGTTGTAGCAGATTTCTTTATGTTGCAATGTTATAGATAAAGAAAGCAGATCAGAGGTCTTATTTCCTCTGCTGGACAGTTGTGGATATATTGCATCTGGTAGCAAAAAAGGGACCTAAATCATAGTGACACTTTAAGTATTAACTAGTTCACCATGGGAAGGAAAATCCTGTGAAGGAAACTACATGTAATTTGTATTACAGGGCAGAATGAGATCAGGGTCAAACTGAAACTGCAATTCAGAACCCAAAGCTTAAGAAGAACTATGGATTCTAGTGCCTATATTTGTAACGCCCAGAAGTCAATAAAAGTTTCCTCTGACTTGTAAGACACACAATGTAATGATGGTGAACAAGGTCATAATTATATAGAAACAGAAACCTGAAGAAATGTGAGATTTTGTTGTATGAACAAGACAATGTTGTTTTTGCTTCGCCCCTTATCCTTGTGAGTTACCTTTGTGGGTTCTTTGCAGATATTATTTTAGAACTTGATAAGAAAAATGAACTGTGTAAAACATAATTTGTGTGTGTACAGTACAAACAACATTTTGCTTCCTCGATTGTTGAGAAACATCATAAGTTAGTGGGTTCAATCCAATTTATGTAAATACATCCTTAATTTAGATACTTAACAGGAACAATTATTTACCTTCATTTTAAAGTAAAAAAAAATACACTAAATAGACTCACAGAACTCTTTGTGTCATGATTCTTTGAATGCGTTGACAAAAATGAATTGACCATTCCGCTGTTTCAAAAAAGACTACTACCTTTTAATTACTTTGAAACATGGGAAGGAAAAAACATTTCTGTACCGTATTTTACAGTCCTTTTGGTTCAGCATAACAGTTTTTAGCAGTTTTCTTTCAGCTATGTACAACTTTGATGTAAATCTAGTTTTCTGCTACCTTAAGTGCTCCACTGTAAAATTTTACATGCACAATGAGTCCCATGGGAATTGCCACTAAAACCCATTAGTGCACTCAGTGGTGTAAAACTTGCATGATGTCATAAATCTTTTAACAAGGCTGTTTTAAACAGTGTTTGTGAAGGTTAGGTTTTGTATAAGCTACATCACGTCAAGTCTACAACATTACAAAGCTCAACATTTATTAAAGCAAAGAGCACGAAAACAACATCCTCTGAGGCCTTGTTATACCAACACCAGCTTGCTTTAAACTACCAGTCTGAATTTATTTTTAAAAGGCAAAGGAATTAATACTGTCTTGAAATATTTAAAGGTGCATAGCTTTCCTTGGAACACTGGGTAGTTGCAGTGAATAACTGGTTCCTGTTATTTTATATTGCATATTTATCAAAAACAATAAATGTAATAAGAATTTGTGTGTGTGTGTGTGTGTGTGTGTGTGTGTGTGTGTGTGTGTGTCTATATATATATATATATATATATATACACACACACACACACACACACACAAAATACAGTACACCCTTGCTATAACACCCTTCATTAGACCAAACCTTCCGCTATAACGAAAGATCACTGTCAACATCCCGGTCTGTACGCATGGGATGCCACCTCCACAGTGAAGTCAGCTCTTTTGTCTTAATAAAAAAAGATGCGCTGTGTATCTATGCCTCCAAAACTAAAATTATTTTATGTTGCAACAACATTGGAAACTGTATTGATCGTTTGGAAAAAGGAGTAACACATGCAAGTCTCTGTCGTGAATATAAGTAGTGAAAAAAACAAAACTTGACAATCTGATGAACTTTTCACGTCAAAATTTTCATGTCGAATACAAGTTCAGTTTGTGATTCTTGCATGTTGATTAAGATTTGAAACAATTTGTGTCAGACTGATTTTATATAGATGTGCAGCATCAATTCAGGATTTTTGCTTTTTGTACTGCATTTAAATTCTTTAACAAACAGGATAAAGCAAAAGCAGAATACTGCATAAATGAGATGAACAGGTACATGTAATTCAAAACCTCATCTCATTAACTTACTCTAACAGTTAACCTTCAATTTGATTGTCCTTTCGATATAAAGAACCCCTCGATATAATGAACAAAAGCCTTGGACCCCAACAGGTTAATATATATATATATATATATATATATATATATATATATATATATATATATATATATATATATATATATATATATATATATATATAGTGTTATTTAGAGAGATATGTTGACTATTAGGAAACAAAATGTTTACATTCGGGCAATAAGCCCGGGTCGATTACGTTAGGTAATGTCTGTCCAGATCAGAGGCACTCCAGGGGTCTCCATCGACTTGATTTCAAATAAAAGTTTAAACATAAGAACATAAGAAAGTTTACAAACGAGAGGAGGCCATTCGGCCCATCTTGCTCGTTTGGTTGTTAGTAGCTTATTGATCCCAAAATCTCATCAAGCAGCTTCTTGAAGGATCCCAGGGTGTCAGCTTCAACAACATTACTGGGGAGTTGATTCCAGACCCTCACAATTCTCTGTGTAAAAAAGTGCCTCCTATTTTCTGTTCTGAATGCCCCTTTGTCTAATCTCCATTTGTGACCCCTGGTCCTTGTTTCTTTTTTCAGGCTGAAAAAGTCCCTTGGGTCGACACTGTCAATACCTTTTAGAATTTTGAATGCTTGAATTAGGTCTCCACGTAGTCTTCTTTGTTCAAGACTGAACAGATTCAATTCTTTTAGCCTGTCTGCATATGACATGCCTTTTAAACCCGGAATAATTCTGGTCGCTCTTCTTTGCACTCTTTCTAGAGCAGCAATATCTTTTTTATAGCGAGGTGACCAGAACTGCACACAATATTCAAGATGAGGTCTTACTAGTGCATTGTACAGTTTTAACATTACTTCCCTTGATTTAAATTCAACACTTTTCACAATGTATCCGAGCATCTTGTTAGCCTTTTTTATAGCTTCCCCACATTGTCTAGATGAAGACATTTCTGAGTCAACAAAAACTCCTAGGTCTTTTTCATAGATTCCTTCTCCAATTTCAGTATCTCCCATATGATATTTATAATGTACATTTTTATTTCCTGCGTGCAGTACCTTACACTTTTCTCTATTAAATGTCATTTGCCATGTGTCTGCCCAGTTCTGAATCTTGTCTAGATCATTTTGAATGACCTTTGCTGCTGCAACAGTGTTTGCCACTCCTCCTACTTTTGTGTCGTCTGCAAATTTAACAAGTTTGCTTACTATACCAGAATCTAAATCATTAATGTAGATTAGGAATAGCAGAGGACCTAATACTGATCCCTGTGGTACACCGCTGGTTACCACACTCCATTCTGAGGTTTTTCCTCTAATCAGTACTTTCTGTTTTCTACATGTTAACCACTCCCTAATCCATGTACATGTGTTTCCTTGAATCCCAACTGCATTCAGTTTGAGAATTAATCTTTTGTGCGGTACTTTGTCAAAAGCTTTCTGGAAATCTAAATAAACCATGTCATATGCTTTGCAATTATCCATTATCGATGTTGCATCCTCAAAAAAATCAAGCAAGTTAGTTAGACACGATCTCCCTTTCCTAAAACCATGTTGACTGTCTCCCAGGACCCTGTTACCATATAGGTAATTTTCCATTTTGGATCTTATTATAGTTTCCATAAGTTTGCATATAATAGAAGTCAGGCTTACTGGTCTGTAGTTACCTGGTTCAGTTTTGTTTCCCTTTTTGTGGATCGGTATTACGTTTGCAATTTTCCAGTCTGTCGGTACCACCCCTGTGTCAAGAGACTGCTGCATGATCTTGGTTAGCGGTTTGTAAATTACTTCTTTCATTTCTTTGAGTACTACTGGGAGGATCTCATCCGGCCCAGGGGATTTGTTTATTTTAAGAGCTCCTAGTCCCTTTAACACTTCTGCCTCAGTTATGCTAAAGTTATTTAAAACTGGATAGGAACTGGATGACATGTGGGGCATGTTGTCAGTATCTTCCTTTGTAAAAACTTGTGAAAAGTAATCATTTAATATATTTGCTATTTTTTTTTCTTCATCTACGAATTTGCCATTTGTATCTCTTAAACATTTAATCTCCTCTTTGAATGTTCTCTTGCTGTTGTAATATTGGAAAAACATTTTGGAATTGGTTTTAGCTCCCTTAGCAATGTTCATTTCTATTTCTCTCTTGGCCTTTCTAACTTCCTTTTTGACTTGCGTTTGCAGTTCTGTGTACTCTTTCTGTGTACTTTCTTTTTGGTCCTTTTTTAATGCTCTGTAAAGTGCCTTTTTTTAGCTGAATATTTTTTTTAATTGATCTATTAAACCATTTTGGCAATTTAGTTTTACATTTAGATTTGTCTACTTTAGGGATGTAATTGTTTTGCGCCTCTAGTACTACATTTTTGAAGAACAACTATCCTTCTTCTGTGGGTGTTTTCTCTATTTTACTCCAATCTACTTCTGTTAGTCTCTGTTTCATACCTTCATAGTTTGCTTTTCTAAAATTGTAAACCTTAGCTTTAGTCATTACTTTTGGGGTTTTAAAAAACACTTCAAATGAGACCATGTTGTGGTCTGAGTTTGCCAGTGGTTCTCTGACCTCTGTTTTAGTTATTCTATCTTCGTTATTTGAAAAGACTAAATCAAGGCATGCCTCCCCTCTAGTCGGTGCCTTGACAAATTGTGTTAGGAAGCAGTCATTTGTCATTTCCACCATTTCTATTTCATCCTTTATGCTACTCACCAGGTTTTCCATTTTATTTTTGGGAAGTTGAAATCCCCCATTAGTATGGCTTCTCCTTTGCTACACGCATTTCTAATGTCATTGTATAACAGATTATTGTGCTCACCGTCTGAATCTGGCGGTCTATAGCATGCTCCTATTATTATGCCCTTTAAATTTTTGTCCGTTATTCTGACCCATATTGATTCGGTTTTATTTTCTTTGTCCAGGTTTAACACCTGGGCTTCAAGACTGTTTCTTATGTATAGCGCTACCCCTCCTCCTCTTCTGTCCTGCCTGTCTTTCCTATACAGTGTATACCCACAAATAGTATTTTCTTCCCCATCGCTCTCAGACAACCACGTTTCTGTAACACCTATCACATCATAGTTACTTGTTAGTGCAGTAGCTTTTCTGTTTCTGATACTTCTAGCATTTAGATAAATACATTTAATGGTTGTCTTACCTGAGCTGTAGTCCTTGTTTTGATGCGGTCTCCCTTCTGTTTTTTGGTGATTTCTCCCCTCTTCCTTTCTAGTTTAAATGCTTCTGAACCTGCTCGAGGATCTTTTCTCCAAGTAGACTGGTTCCCTTGTTATTTAAGTGCAGTCCATCCCGTCTATACAGATAGTCCTCGTTGTAGAATGTGGTCCAATGATCAAGATAGGTGAAGCCTTCCCATGTGCATCACATCTTCAGCCATGCGTTTTGATTAATTATTTCCAGCTGTCCATATGGTCCTTTGCAAGGTGTCGGTAGTATACCAGAAAATACCACAGTTTTGGTTTTCTCTTTTAATTTCCTTCCTAGCTCTCTGAATTTGTTTTGCAGGGATTTTGGTCTGTCTCTTCCAATGTTGTTTGTACCGATGTGGACGACTACTACCGGCTCGTCTCCTGTTCATTCTAGGAGCCTGTCTAGTGATGTGCTTGACCGAGGCTCCCGGAAGGCAGCACATTGTTGTAGTAAGGGGGTCCAAAGTGCGAATTGAACTTGCTGTGTTTCTCAATATGGAGTCCCCAACAATCATGATCTCCCTTCTTTTTGCTGTCTGGTCACCACTGTCAATGGGGTCCTGGATGTTGTTCCTTTCATTCTCTTGTTGTTGGTTGTGCTCATCAAAATTCTGAAGTGACTCAAATTTGTTGGTTGTTTTGATTTCTGGTGGTTGTGTTTGACGAAGTTTCTTTTTTTCCCTGCCTCTGCCTACCTGAACCCAGCTGTTCTGACCTTCTATCTCCCTGGTGGCTTTCAGTCTGTTAGGGGTGATGCAGACTTCCATGATTTATGGGTGTGCCAGTTCCTCAAGATCCTGTTGGTGTCGCACTTCTTCCAGCTCCATTTCTAGCATAATTACTAGTTTATGCAAATCCTGGATTGCGCGGCACTTTACGCACACTTGGTTTAGCTCCGCTGGGTTTTCTCGGATTTCCCACATCAAGCAGGTGTCACAGATTACTGGCTTGAAGACCATGTTGAGGGTGTTTTTTTTTTTTTGAAGTTTCTTCTGCAGCCGTCAACCTGCTTTCAAACTGCTTCTAAACTGCTCTGTACTTTTCCATGCCTGTACTTCTCCCACTCGCTGTCGCTGGGAAGACTGCCTCGTTTAACTGCGTTGTTCTGCTGTGCTGTTGGCTCCTCCCCTCGCCCGTGTCTCAGAATAGCACTGAATTTGAATTAGCTGTTTGTTGTCAGACTTCGGCTGTTTGACTTCGAGCTGCTGCTGTGTTACCCCAATGTCCTCTGTTTTCTGATTAAAGCAATTCAAGATGCAATTTCTCCTTACTGCTTCTAGTGGTGGCTAACAAGCATTATAAACACAATGCAACAAAAGCTTGTAAACAAAAAACTAAGGGTTCAGAGTACAAACAAGGTCAATATCTTGGTGTCAGTATTGACGATCAATTGCAAGATTTCTAAGTAGATTGAGAATTCTTCATGCTATTTAAAATAATGGAGGGTCTGTAGATTAGTAGTTGTTGTGAAGAATTACATTATCATACAAATAATGTAAAAGATACATTAATATATATATATATATATATATATATAGACTGAAATACTTTATCAAAATTGGTAAATGCCTATCTCCCCGTATATGGTCGTGACAGTCCCGATCTCCAAGCAAATGTCCTGCGTCCCAATACATAGGAAGAAAATCCTGATATTTATCCTTGGAATTTCTTCACAGCTCTAGGTTGTTCATTCACACTTGTAGTCTTTAGCGGCCGCTGAGCCCTGTTCACTGCAATGCCTTGTAGGGATTGTATTCACATGACCCAATCTCAGTTTATTGACATATGTCATATCCACTCATATTGGAGAAGCATATTGTTTCCTCCCTGCTGCTGTAATATAATTTGATGTTTATGATTAAATGTGGGAGGCAATGGGAATTGAGTTAGCCAGCTGTTGAAGCCTGTGTGGCATCTACCGGCACACTCTGGTTTATGCTGATCAATGAATGTGACTGCAGCTCTCCTGTGTTTTTCCCCCCAAACAAACTTTATTCACAGCAGCTGCTCTTGACAGCCTTGTATTTCTTTTTCTTTGCATTAGATGTTATGCTCAAGAACAGTGAAGACTATATCATTAAACTTGAATTGAATATAATGTTTTGTTTATAAACAAGAATAAACTAATCAACCCTCTAACTATTTAAAAGATCTCTGCAAATGACTGCAAACTAAAGTCATGAAAACCCTTTATACTTTCCTTAAAGTTATATGAATAGGGCCCTGTGGCAGGCTGGCGAGTGGATAGAGGCCCAGAGACAGACTGCAGTTCAAAAAAAATAACTATTTTATTATAAATAAACAAAATAAAAGTGCACAAGGGCAAAATAACAGATACTCAAACACAAATAAAGCAAAAACAAAACTCACAAAAATAAAGTTTCCAGGCTGGGCAATGCCTTCACTGGATTTAGAAAATTCAAAAAACCACAAAACAAACACCAACCTGCTTCCTCAGCTCCCTCCTCCTCAAATGAGAAGCAGAGGCCTCCTTTTATATCAGGTGGCTGGGCGCTGATTGATCGTTAATCAACCTAATCAACTAATCAACCCCAGCCACCTGAACATAATAAACCCAGGCAGGCAGGGGAAGTTAACCCCATCCCTGCCAATTTAAAAAGGGCAGAGCTTTGCTCTGCCACACACCTCCCCCCATGTACAACGTACACCGGCCGCAATCGGCCAACTCCCCCCTTCCCCCCCCCCCCCCACCCTCCTCCCCCCAAGAGTCCAATTATGTCCCTTGGGTGGGCTGTTATGGTGGGTGGTGGTGGGCGGGGTTGATGTCGGAGCCCCCAAGCCTTCTTTGGTTGAGGGGGCCCCGAATCTCCAAGGTAGCACGGCGACGGCGGCCCGGCTCCCTCTGGTGGCGGAGGCGGCGACGGCGGCCCGGCTCCCTCTGGTGGCGGAGGCGGCGACGGCGGCCCGGCTCCCTCTGGTGGCGGAGGCGGCGACGGCGGCCCGGCTCCCTCTGGTGGCGGAGGCGGCGACGGCGGACCGGCTCCCTCTGGTGGCGGAGGCGGCGACGGCGGACCGGCTCCCTCTGGTGGCGGAGGCGGCGGACGGCGGCCCGGCTCCCTCTGGTGGCGGAGGCGGCGGCGGCGGCCCGGCTCCCTCTGGTGGCGGAGGCGGCGGCGGCGGCCCGGCTCCCTCTGGTGGCGTGGGCGGCGGCGGCGGCCCCGGCTCCCTCTGGTGGCGGAGGCGGAGGCGGCGGCGGCGGCGGCCCGGCTCCCTCTGGTGGCGGAGGCGGCGGCGGCGGCCCGGCTCCCTCTGGTGGCGGAGGCGGCGGCCCCCGGCTCCCTCTGGTGGCGGAGGCGGCGGCCCGGCTCCCTCTGGTGGCGGAGGCGGCGGCGGCCCGGCTCCCTCTGGTGGCGGAGGCGGCGGCGGCGGCGGCGACGGCCCGGCTCCCTCTGGTGGCGGAGGCGGCGGCGGCGGCCCGGCTCCCTCTGGTGGCGGAGGCGGCGGCCTCTCGGCGGCCCGGCTCCCTCTGGTGGCGGAGGCGGCGACGGCGGCCCGGCTCCCTCTGGCTCTGAGAGCGGCGGCGGCTCCTCCCTCTCTGGCTCTGGGAGCGACGGCAGATCCTCCTCCCTCTCTGGCTCTGGGAGCGACGGCGGCTCCTCACCCCTCTCTGGCTCTGGGAGCGACGGCGGCTCCTCCTCCCTCTCTGGCTCTGGGAGCGACGGCAGATCCTCCTCCCTCTCTGGCTCTGGGAGCGACGGCAGATCCTCCTCCCTCTCTGGCTCTGGGAGCGACAGCAGATCCTCCTCCCTCTCTGGCTCTGGGAGCGACAGCAGATCCTCCTCCCTCTCTGGCTCTGGGAGCGACAGCAGATCCTCCTCCCTCTCTGGCTCTGGGAGCGACAGCAGATCCTCCTCCCTCTCTGGCTCTGGGAGCGACGGCAGATCCTCCTCCCTCTCTGGCTCTGGGAGCGACAGCAGATCCTCCTCCCTCTCTCTCTCTGGGAGCGACAGCAGATCCTCCTCCCTCTCTGGCTCTGGGAGCGACGGCAGATCCTCCTCCCTCTCTGGCTCTGGGAGCGACGGAGGCTCCTCCTCCCTCTCTGGCTCTGGGAGCGACGGCAGATCCTCCTCCCTCTCTGGCTCTGGGAGCGACGGCAGATCCTCCTCCCTCTCTGGCTCTGGGAGCGACAGCAGATCCTCCTCCCTCTCTGGCTCTGGGAGCGACGGCAGATCCTCCCCCCTCTCTGGCTCTGGGAGCGACGGCAGCTCCTCACCCCTCTCTGGCTCTGGGAGCGACGGCAGCTCCTCACCCCTCTCTGGCTCTGGGAGCGACAGCAGATCCTCCTCCCTCTCTGGCTCTGGGAGCGACAGCAGATCCTCCTCCCTCTCTGGCTCTGGGAGCGACGGCAGATCCTCCTCCCTCTCTGGCTCTGGGAGCGACAGGCAGATCCTCCTCCCTCTCTGGCTCTGGGAGCGACGGCAGATCCTCACCCCTCTCTGGCTCTGGGACGACGGCAGCTCCTCACCCCTCTCTGGCTCTGGGGACGACGGCAGCTCCTCACCCCTCTCTGGCTCTGGGAGCGACGGCAGCTCCTCACCCCTCTCTGGCTCTGGGAGCGACGGCAGCTCCTCACCCCTCTCTGGCTCTGGGAGCGACAGCAGATCCTCCTCCCTCTCTGGCTCTGGGAGCGACGGCAGCTCCTCCTCCCTCTCTGGCTCTGGGGACGACGGCAGCTCCTCACCCCTCTCTGGCTCTGGGAGCGACGGCAGCTCCTCACCCCTCTCTGGCTCTGGGAGCGACGGCAGCTCCTCGCCCCTCTCTGGCTCTGGGAGCGGCGGCAGCTCCTCTCCCCTCTCTGGCTCCCGGGAAGGCGGCTCACCCCTCTCTGGCTCTCGGGAAGGCGGCTCACCTCTCTTTATTGGAGTGACCGGTGGATCTCCCATGTCTACCGCCAGGTAATTAACCACCATGAGGGCAACCTCTGGGAAGGACGCCGGGTGGTGTTGTTCCTCCCACTGTTCCCACCTCTCCCCATCTCGACGCCACAGCGTGTTGATAACTATGGGGAGATCGTGGACGAGGTCTGCCTCAGGGTGCATCAACCAGTCCCAGATCTCCTGGGACGGTGGTGAAGGTGGTGGTGCTGGAGGTAGTGGGGTGGCCCCTGATGCCCGGGGTGAACACGGCACCTCTTCCTGGGCCTGGTTGTAGGGGCATCCTGCCCAGTTGTGGCCGTCCTCCTCACACCGGCCACACCAGTTTGCCGGTGGCACGTCTGGGCAGGACCGCCAACGATGGTCCTCCTTCCCGCACCAGGAACACCAGGGGAAGAGGCTGGCCGGGTCCTCCAGCGGTGGCTGCAGCAGCTTACATTTCTTCAGCTGCTGCTTGTCCTGCCTTTTCCACTGTCTGCTCTTCTTTCCCATTTTTTTTTTCTCAAAAAAAAAATAAATACTGCTCTGAGCCTCTAGGTGGCGCTATCCCACTTCTGACACCAAATGTGGCAGGCTGGCGAGTGGATAGAGGCCCAGAGACAGACTGCAGTTCAAAAAAATAACTATTTTATTATAAATAAACAAAAATAAAGTGCACAAGGGCAAAATAACAGATACTCAAACACAAATAAAGCAAAAACAAAACTCACAAAAATAAAGTTTCCAGGCTGGGCAATGCCTTCACTGGATTTAAAAATTCAAAAAACACAAACAACAAACACCAACCTGCTTCCTCAGCTCCCTCCTCTCAAATGAGAAGCAGAGGCCTCCTTTTATATCAGGTGGCTGGGCGCTGATTGATCGTTAATCAACCTAATCAACTAATCAACCCCAGCCACCTGAACATAATAAACCCAGGCAGGCAGGGGAAGTTAACCCCATCCCTGCCAATTTAAAAGGGCAGAGCTTTGCTCTGCCACAGGCCCCTGTATCAGTAAAACAAACTAAAAGTAATAATTGTATTTAATATTATGTGTATGAATAAACAATTATTTTTAAATTTCAGTATTTTTTTATTTAAAAAAGTTTTAACTAAGATGCATGTTTCAGTGGAAAACATTCACATGCAGCAGTAAGAAAAAAGGAGTTTCAGTTTAGTGATTAAATGCCCTAAATACACATATATTTTTGTCTAATAAGAGTTTAAATCCGCAGTCTGTTTGTCATCATGAACATGCTTGATTTGAACGACTGTACACTGAAAAATGGTTACTCGGGTAATAGCATATTTAAAATGTGATCTGTTTTCTGTTACTGCTTTTTTTATATTCTCTGATGACTCCTCTATCATTTCAGTTTACTTTCAGTCCCAGGGGAGAAAAACAAATTCTTAAGGTAACTGTATCTGAAAAAAAACAGAGAGAGAGAGAGAGAGAGACTGACTTCTTCACAACGTTAACAGCATCCAGTATATGTGTTATGGTTAACTATGATTAAAAAAACCTTCATCGTAAAATTCAGCAGAAAGAAAACTAAAATATTCATCAGTTGTTATAGAATTATGCAGTTCACCAAAATGGGCATGGGTATACAGTACATGAATTTTAACAACTGAAGAGTGGTAGATATCTTAAAATATTGACTATCATTTAGGTATACATATATATATATTGAGATATATATATGTCACTATATAGTATTATGATATAATATATATATATAGATATATTGTGTGTGTGTGTGTGTGTGTGTGTGTGTGTGTGTGTGTGTGTGTGTGTGAATCACAGTCCTTAGAATCTTTAACAAATCAATTTGGAATAGTGAAACTGGTTTGTACTAGTCTGCCACGGTACGATTGTGTTTAAACAATTTGCAAATTTTGTCTTTACGACTCTGAATTGTCTAGCAAATGAACAATAAACAAAGCTGCTGCAAACACTAAAGTTGTCATAAAAATTTTGCTTTCAGTATTTTCTGACTTGCTAAAATAAAAATAATTAAAACGCAGATGTAAACAAATACGATACTCAGTAACTGCACTGACTCCTCTGAGAAGTGGTAATGATGCTAATAATTATATACTTACAAAACAGCTTCTGGCATTATAGTCCCGTCGGTAACTATAGTTCTTACCTTGGGAGCCTTATTTTCTCCACTATACTCGGGAGGAAAGGTCAGGATCCATATAATATATATTACTCTATATATATATATATATATATATATATATATATATATCTATACTTCAGTGGTTGAGAGTCACCACGAGGTTGGTCAATAAGCTACACTTTCCTAGCTGCTTATGATACATCCTTCATTTAAATAAAATATTATGTCTCCATTCCTCATGTTGATATCCCCTGCTCTCCGTCTCCACCTCTCAGGCAAATGGAGCCATGCTCTGCTTCCTAGCTGCTGGCAATGCAATCATGCATATCAAGGTTAAAGTAGCAAAGTCCCACTTCTCTGAGAAATGCTTGAGAATCCTGTTTCCTTCACTACTGAGATGTTCACTATTAAAAATCCAAAACTTTAAGATGAAAGGTCAGAGTTTATTATTTTGTGCATAAGGTATATATTTTAGTCTATTATGGAACACCAACTCAAAATGTAACAAAGCAGGTATTATTTTGGAATTATGAGTATTTATTCTGTATATATTGTTTTACATGTGCAGCTCAAGTTCATATCTCTTTTGCTACTCACATTTCTGAAGATGTCTGAAGTGAGACAAACAGTCCTGTTTCCTTCTAGGGTCTCTTTCCTTATGCTAAATGATTTTATTATAATTTGATTTTGATTTCATCTGATTTATATAAGACTCCTTCTCCTCTTTTTGCATTGCCTGCCCATGCCTATGAGGCAGTGTGAACACCAGTGGCTGGGATCAGCATATATATTGTGGTATTATTGCTGAATCATTGTAGAATCTATCATGGCTTTTATTGCATTCTGTTTAGTAGTTGCCAGAAATTATTCAGGGAACAAAAAGGTTTTACCAAAATGTTACCATTGTAACAAACAAACCTGTAACTGTCCATTTGTAAACCCTTGCAAGTATATTCCAATAGTAGACTTAAGAACCACAAAGGACTAGCAGATTCAAATGGATAATAGCCTGTAATTTGTCTGTATTTCCAAAGCATTCTAAAATAATTACAAGAAGTAATTGTTTACTCCCACACAATGCAGTGTTTTGTATTCAATGTACTATTCTGATAATAATGGTCCTGTAATAACTAATTACACTGTGTAACAAATTATTTTATTTTTTTTGTTCCTGGGTATTAAGTGTTATTTCCTAATTGCTTATGCCTCAAAAGTATAGAAAATGGCTACTATTCCCCACAAACTTTGCTTTTGTGACCAGGACAGTGATATTTCAAAATATCACTATTTCCAATGGGAAAACGGGCAAATGTGTGTTTTTTCGTTCACATAAAGTCAGAAAAAAACAACATATGAATCCAAATTAACATGTATTTATACTAAAGTAATACAAAGATGACTACAAAAGATTTAGAAGTAAATACAGTATAATTGTAAATCTCAAAAAACTACTCACTTCTAAATCTTTTGTAGTCATCTTTGTATTATTTTAGTATAAATACATGTTAATTTGGATTTATATGTTGTTTTTTTCTGACTTTATGTGAACGAAAAGACACACATTTTCCCATTTTCCCATTGGAAATAGTGATATTTTGAAATATCACTGTCCTGGTCACAAAAGCAAAGTTTGTGGGGAATAATAGCCATGTTCTATACTTTTGAGGCATAAGCAATTAGGAAATAACACTTACTACCCAGGAACAAAAAATGTGTTACATAGTGTTATTAAACAGAAATGGCCTGTCAATGTAATAAAGTTGTTTTTTTCTAATACACTGTAATCTCACACAATACCTGTTTAGTCCCATGCAATCCAGCAATATGTGTTAAGTGTGCTATCTTAATGCAGCTAAAAGTAGTTCTGCAAAAACTGGTGATTAAAAAGAAACTTTAAAGTAATAAATTCACTGTTCTAGTGTCATTGCATTCAATGTAGTTTCATTGCATTCAATGTAGTTTTTGTTATAACTTGTTTTCATTTATTTATATTATTACCTTTTTACACTATGTACTCTTTCCTGAATAGTAAAATAAATTATAATACATGTCCACACTGAGTCTGTTTAGAACATTTGGTCTGCACTTGGAACTAATTGGTATGTTTGTTATCAACCTGACTAGGAAGTAAACATTTTGCGGTTTAGTTCATATTCTGAGGAAACAAGTAGAGCAATTACTAAACAACTCCATTACAGTAGTACACTCCATTGTGATCAGCTGCGGGGTATGCAATGATTGGACAGAATGTGGAGCTGGGCTGATCACAGGGAGGAGTTTGGTAGCACACTACATTGTGATCAGTGGCGTTGCAGGCAGCGTTTGGATAGAATGTGGTACTGGGCTGATGACAGGGAGGAGTTTGGTAGCACACTCCATTGTGATCAGCTGCGGGGTATGCAGCAATTGGATATAATGTGGCGCTGGGTTGATCACAGGAATGAGTTTGTTAATACACTCCATTGTGATCAGCTGCATGGTATGCATCGATTGGATAGAATGTGGCGCTGGGCTGATCACAGGGAGTTTGGTAATACACTACATTGTGATCAGCTGCATTGTAGGCAGTGTTTGGATAGAATGTGGCACTGGGCTGATCACAGGGAGGAGTTTGGTAGTATACTACATTGTGATCAGCGGCGTAGCAGTCAGCGTTTGGATAGAATGTGGCGCTGGGCTGATCACAGGGAGGAGTTTGGGAGTTTGACATGATTATGGCCCCTTACGCTGAATGTTATTAACATGCCAAAGTGCTGTTTGTTTTTGTTTGTTTATTGTGTACTGCAGAAGACGATTAGGAGATGGGAGCTGCGACACAGAGCCAGCACAAACCCCTGAGCACTACCCTCACTGCACTTCATAGACATGCACCACATCCCCGCTTTGGAGAGCACATTTTCGTGCACGGTGGACTTGATTGGGAATTGGAATATGTTGTGTCTTCTGTTTGGGATTGTGACCCGCTGTGTACCCTCCTATACCATTGCTGGCAGAGGGGAGGCTTTAATGCTTATGTTTATGAATTAAACACAGACGTTTTTATAATTCAAGTACTGTTTGGATATTGACTGTTTCACCCACGCATGCAGAGTCATGAAATTTGTTGTCTTTGTCTTTTCTGTCCAGTGAGTGCCAACTTCATGGTATCGCACTTCTCTCGCAGCTGTCATGGCTGGTGCTCTTCTCTTTATTGGGGATGGTGTTATGTTTTCAGAGGGGCGACCTCTTGTTCTCTTTTCTACATTGCCCATGTTGATCAGACAATGCACAATTGAAGCCTTGAAGTGAAGCAGGTGGTTTGGGTGAATCATTCCACTTGTACATTACCCACAGGGAAGGGAAAGGCTCGCTCCAATAGGGCATAAAACACGACCTGGGTTTCACTAAACCAGGGGTGTCAAACTTGTTTTGTTTGGCGGGCCTGATCCAATACCCTGGCACTTGGTGCGGGCCGGGTGACAAATACAAAGATGAACCCAAAACCTTTGCTTGAGCAACACAAATTGTCATGTTGCTGTGATTGCTGTCAGTCGCGACCACGTGGGTGAGACAGCAGTGCGTCAGCTGGTTTGAGTAGACAACACCAGTGATACCAGAACAAGGTTCTGTGGTGACAAGTGTCATTGTGTCTTTGACCATGAAGAGAAAGGTGGAAGAGTGCTGTTTGTTTCAAGAGAAATGGGGGATTTCGTATTTCTTTGAGGGCATGAATGGAAAGCCAATGTGCTCTATTTGTAAGCAACATGCGTCTGTTGTGAAATAATACAACATTAAAAGAAACTGAAGCAAACCATGGCAAGAAATATGATACATATACAGGAAGGGTATGTGAAGAGAAATACTCTGACTTAGCACAGTCATTGAAAAAGCAGCAATTGATGTTTACTAATGCATGTAGCATAAGTGATGCTGCTGTTAAGGCAAGCCTGCTTGCTCACAAAATAGCTGTTTCTTCAAAACCATTTTCTGATGATTTTGAAAAAATGCTGCTGAAATAGTGTCTTGAGCAGCAGCAATCTTTCTCTGTCATGAATATCAACAAATCAAAATGTTATTCTTAACTTAACTGGATACTCAATATATCCTCAGCCCAGTCTTTTGATCCAGATGTTGATGTGCTGGTTCAAGCAAAGATTCTAGCTGTCAGGAGCAGCAGTAGCAGTCATTAATGTTCTTTGCCTTTATCTTTTTGCTCAGTGCTAAATAAAAAAAAAAAGATCGGTAACTATTTATATTTTTAATTATTTTTTTTTTGGTGCTGGGATGAACATGAATTTTCATGTTTTGATATTCGTTCAAGATTTAGATATTTGTTCGAATATTTGTTTAAAAACATTATCAAAGCCATTATATGTAGCTCTGTATTAAAGTTGAAAAATATTCCAGAATTAAGAAGGGCCTTACTTTACTCTTGTGAATTAACTACAAAACAAAGAATGCAACACAGTAGTTAAATCATGTGTCTATTTCAAGTAAAAACACTTTTTAAAACAAAAAATCACTGCCCTTGTGTCCTGGCAATAAACAATGTGGTCATAGATGCATTTTTATAAAGTAAAAACATAAGAATATAAGAACATAAGAACGTTAACAAACGAGAGGAGTCCATTCGGCCCATCTTGCTCGTTTGATTGTTAGTAGCTTATTGATCCCAGAATCTCATCAAGCAGCTTCTTGAAGGATCCCAGGGTGTCAGCTTCAACATTGGTTTTTAACTTGAATAAACACTTCAAGTAAAACACACGTTAAAAAGACAGCGTTGCAGAATATAAACGGTATTTACTCACTGTTTTTAGGATTGCACCGTGAAAGAAAATTATAACGTTTATTAATATAAGAGTTTTGCAAGTATGACCTGTATCATAATATTGTAGACAGAAACGGACCCCGATTGTAGCGGCGGTAAAAATCCAAGCGTGCAACTTGTATTTTCCAAAATAGAAAACTATTTTCCTTAGCAAATAGAGTTAACAGCAACGCTTGGGCTGATCTCAGCTGACAGTCATAGAGCAACAGGAGAACGCCCCCCCACTGCTCCCCAAATCTCACACAGATAACATTGTTTGCCTTTGAATACATGTGAAAAAACGTTAGTTCTTTTATGTTTGTTCCAGCACTTTTAAAAAAAAAATTTTTTTACCTGTATTCTAGTGAATAAAAAAAAAAAATATCCCGCAGGCCGGATGACATCGCTCTGGGGGGCATATGTTTGACACCTCTGCACTAAACACAGTATTTCCTAATAAAGTGGCCAGCCAGTGTACAGCTTCTCAAGGTGATTTACAAAACGAGAAATATTTAAAATATATGTCGTTATCATAGTTCCCTGACATTTTAACACCTATTCACATTTTTCCTGTGTAAAATAATTACGAAGGAGACCACTGAAACAAATGCGTATAGCTTCCAGGCTATACCCACTATCACGCAATGTTCGTAAACGAGGACACATATGAATACGTTTGTTCCTCGTAATTAAAATTTAAGAAAAGACAAATAAAACTTTTAACACTCTCTATAATACTTACTATAGTTGATAAAAAAAAGAAATACTCATTTCTGTGGAAAGCTGTTTAGAACATAAGAACATAAGAACATAAGAAAGTTTACAAACGAGAGGAGGCCATTCAGCCCATCTTGCTCGTTTGGTTGTTAGTAGCTTATTGATCCCAAAATCTCATCAAGCAGCTTCTTGAAGGATCCCAGGGTGTCAGCTTCAACAACATTACTGGGGAGTTGATTCCAGACCCTCACAATTCTCTGTGTAAAAAAGTGCCTCCTATTTTCTGTTCTGAATGCCCCTTTGTCTAATCTCCATTTGTGACCCCTGGTCCTTGTTTCTTTTTTCAGGCTGAAAAAGTCCCTTGGGTCGACACTGTCAATACCTTTTAGAATTTTGAATGCTTGAATTAGGTCGCCACGTAGTCTTCTTTGTTCAAGACTGAACAGATTCAATTCTTTTAGCCTGTCTGCATATGACATGCCTTTTAAGCCCGGAATAATTCTGGTCACGCTTCTTTGCACTCTTTCTAGAGCAGCAATATCTTTTTTATAGCGCGGTGACCAGAACTGCACACAATATTCAAGATGAGGTCTTACTAGTGCATTGTACAGTTTTGATTTAAAAACCTTGATTTAAATTCAACACTTTTCACAATGTATCCGAGCATCTTGTTAGCCTTTTTTATAGCTTCCCCACATTGTCTAGATGAAGACATTTCTGAGTCAACAAAAACTCCTAGGTCTTTTTCATAGATTCCTTCTCCAATTTCAGTATCTCCCATATGATATTTATAATGCACATTTTTATTTCCTTGATTTATGACACAATACCAGCATCACATGCTTACGTACAAAACAATGGCAACTGACTAGCTAATGCACGTTCTGGAAAGCAATGCAGCATGTTAAACACAAGGGGGAAGAAAACCGCTTTCTGAGGTTGTTGAGTAAGCATTAAAAACAAGAACAGCAGAAAAGATTCATTTTGTGAACAAAGAAAAACATGATTTTGTATCTGTCAAAACTATTAGCGTGTTCAGCAAGTTAATAGCAAAGTAATTTATTAGGTTGTATGTTAAAGCAAATCAAAAATAAAATAAACAATCTTATAGATTATTTGTTTGACCATTCTGATTATGTGTATAGGAGGCAGTGTGGCAGTGCGGTCCAGTGGTTAAAGTCCAGGGCTTGTAACTGGTTCAAATCCCACCTTTGCCACAGACTGACTCACTGTGTGACCCTGAGCAAGTCACTTAACCTCTTTGTGCTCTGTCCTTTGGATAAGATGTTAAATCAGTGTCCTGTTGTAACAGACTCTGCATATAATGTAAGGTTCACAGCCTACCTCTGTACAGTGCTTTGATGGTGGTCCATTATGAAAGGTGCTATATAAAAATATTATTATTAAACCATTTGTGTAAATGGTAATAGCTGATCTATTTTTGTACATGTAACATATTTTGACTAGATGACAATATAAAGAAAATAATTAGTTGTTATGACCTGCAATAAATTCACCCGATGTTTAATTTTTTTTTTAACTATTATTGTATTATTTTATATATTGAAGCTTTTGCTATTGGCTTTAAGTTACCTTGTTAGTGACAAAATTTGATCAGACACAAAATCTAAGCCGAACTGAACAAAACTCACAAAATAGTAAAATATATTCAGTCATTTCTCAAATTACTTTGTTTAATGACAACATTAGGAGAAATGGAACTGGACCAAAAAAAAAAAAAAAAAAAAAAAAAAGAACTAGCTTGCTTTCAAACAAACTCGGTCACAAATGTGAACAGCAAGCACATTGATACATTGTTTCAAATTAAATGAACCAGACTGATTTGGTTTGAAACGGATCCAGTGTGAATACAAAAATACATTTCCTAATCATTAACACATAATTACCAAGTATACAGAAAAAATACAGCACTCTGATTGGCTGAAACCCTTTACAACATGTTGATGCAGAGTCTTTATCGGCACGTGATGGGATGCCGGTGTGGTTTTGCATCAGTGTATGTACTGAATGTAATGATCAACCACACACCAGCAATGTGCACACTGTTTTTTACCCACTACAAAATAAACCTCTTTTGTAGATATTACAAGAAATAAAGATAAATCCAACACACCTGATGTCTCTAATTTCTTTAGTATTAGTAGAATCTACAAGAAACCCAAGTTGTACAAAACCTGGAGTCCTCAGAAAACTCCCTATTATACAAGCTGCCAAGCCCTTACTCAGCCAAATGAATACTTGGCAGGGCTAAAGTGGAGCAAATGCATCTATTTTTAATTGCACCATGAAAAAGAAAACAGAAAACGAGCCAAGCTTTAATATGTTTTCAAACCCCTAGAACATTTCAAAGCCATTTTGAGCTGCCCAGCTCTGACAAGTTTGGGCAAGCTCAGCTCATTCAGCTGTTATTATATGGCTAGCCAAATTATCATTTAGAGATATCTCTAATTGCATTTTAAGATATCTTGAAATATTTAGAGACATCTGTAAATCATTTTAAGATATCTCAAATTGATTTACAGATATCTTTAAATACTATGGAAACCATATGGATTGTGCTAGCATGGCATGTCAAACTGTCATTTAGAGATATTTTAAAATTGGGGTTTTAAAGATATCTCTAAATCATTTAAATATTTCTTCAAATGATTTAGAGATATATCTAAATGAACAGGAAGTTATTTTGAGATATCTCTAAATCATTTAGAGATATCTCAAATATCTCTTTAAATGAACAGGACGTTATTTCGAGACAGCTCAAAATGATTTAGAGATATCTGAAAACGATTTAAAAATGCATTTTATATATCTCATTTAAAGCTCCATTTAAAGATATCTGTAAATAATTATGAGATAGCTCTAAATGTATTTTAGATATCTTAAAAAAAAAAAAAAAAAAACTGTAATAGCTACAGCTATAATACTCGGCACAGAGGCAGCAGTCTCTGCTGACTTCATTTCCTACCGTGGTTAGAATGTGGTAGATTTGTGTGCCTTGTACATTGAAGTGTTTGAGGGAATACAAAGCCAATCACACTGAACAACACCAATGATATTTTGTTCTTAAGAAAATAAGAAAATGTATTTTAAAACCTTAGCAACAACACGCCCATGTCTAGTTTTCCAAAGCAGAGGAACAAAGAGTTAGACGTGTGATCCTGAAAGGCAGAAACAGTGTGAAACAGAATTCATAAAGCTAGAGCTCCCGACGTCCAGCCATTACCGTTTCCCCAAGCACATTGCTGCCTGACTCAGCCTTCCCTTTTATCTCTGCAGTCCCCACTCAAGTAGTCAGTGATCTCTCAATGAGAAGCGGACAGCAGGTTCCTAACGATTAACATGACTCTCCTCTGTTTAACCAGCTTGATTACTTGAGCAGGGTATGCAGAGACGGGCTGAGAGTGTCCCGCATACAAACTGCCGGTCTTAAGAGATAGGTCGGCAAAGCAACTACATCAACTCCTCCTGGTAGAGCTCCTGTAGAGTTCACTCCTGTTGTCATGGGGTGCTGTGACATTTCTTGACTTTTGTGGCTTCAAAGTGCATTTCTTAATTTAATTGTCATTTTTTGGAAGAAATTTCCTGACTTTTGTGGCTTCAAGCTTTTTTTTTTTTTTTAACTAAGTTGTATTAAATATACTTAAAGTCAGTTACTTTCCCACTTAAAAGTAGCTAGTTCATTTACTTATGTAACAATTCACCATAACTGGCTGTAAAGAGGCTAAATGGATACTGTATGTGTTAAGTGTATAGCTTTGTTAGACTTTGTATGTCTCTCGTCTACTTCTAGCTCTTTTCTTTTGTTTAAATATTATAGGAACCCACTGAAACTTAATGGTTTATTGCTGTACTTGTCATCCCTAAGAAAATGAGCACACATGAAGAGTGTAATGTTTTAACCTTTCTGCCTCATACACATGTAAGCTAATTTTTATCTTCATTTCAGTTATACTGTATATGAGAAAAGGAATGGTGGTGTTCTCTAACAGAAATAAAGATTATAAAAAGGGTTACCAGCAGTCCGTCAAATAAAAAATAATACAGAAAGACAGTCTGTAATATTTTTTTTAAGATACAAAGGGGTCTACTCTAAATGGTAGAATGGTACCATTTAGAGTCTAAATGGTAGACAGTATAAATACCATCAGTGTTTGTTTACTAAAATAGTACCATCTCTGACATTTACAAATATGTACTGTTATAAGAAAACATTTATATCAAAAAAGCTATATATATATCGTAGCGTTCCGCGCAACAGGCATATATTTTTAGCTTGAGTTTGAAATGGAAATGTACATCTCTCTTATTTTAAAAAGTAATAAACCATAACTAAATATCTGATTATATAAAATTAGTATATACTGTATTGTAGCATTCTTAGTTATAAGAAAGGAGGGTCACTGGCACATGAAAGTACAGTTCAAGAGTCACAGCAGGCTTTTTATTAAACATCAGGCACTGACACAAACAGCAGCAAGTCTCCAGTCGACTCTTTGATCCTCAACACACAAACAACTTGCAGGCTGTTGTTTTATAACCCACATTTGTACAACCATTGTATCAGTGTCTCCCACCTGAGCCAATCAGTTGCCGTGTTCAGTCCTACTCCCCCTGACTCCTGCCAGGTGCACAAGTTATTCTTCTGGAGCCCCTTTTTCCAAGGCTTGGTAGAGGTTAGTGCCGGTGCACAGTTGCACCCATAGTCTTACATGTGATGTAAGTTTCAAGGGCTAATTCCTGCCCCTGCATGGGTCAAGGCCCTGCAAAGGAAATTTAACCAGGGTTCTCTACTTCCCTGGTTCCATAACAGAACAATCCTGCTCAGCCTTGGCTTGGCCCATTTATGTCATGGAAATGAGCTAAAAATGACTAACCATAGTTTTCATATAATAGCGCAGGTTATTAGAAAATGACTTTGGTTTTATCCACTTCATTATAAAAAAAATTGCAATTCCATTTTGCAAACAATTTAAATTTGAACTCAGATTTCTATACACTATCCCATGGGTTATTTAAAGAGAGGCTGTGTTGAAATAACTGTTGGCTCCTTTATAACAGTGGCGATAACCCTGATTAGCTGGCAGATACAATGCTCTCCCTATTCTCATTATCAAGAAGAATGATACCTCATGTGCAGTATATACTGCTGAGATCTAGACATTTTGCATATACATTTCCAGCAATTTCACTGCCCTTTTTACCTAGGTCTCTAACCACAAACTGCTTGCTTTCCTCATTTTTGTTTTTTGCAAACCCAGGGGAAGATTCAGCTGTGCTTTTATAAAAAGAGACTAAAGGGTTATTATTCCAGGAAAAGCAAATGTGTGTAATTTATTTTCTTGGCATCCAGTCCTCCTGGTTTTCCATGACTGGCTAAGAAGGAAGGTAACTCATTAGTAATGTTGGCAAAGTCAAAAATCCTGGTTCAGCCCAATCGCCTACTTTATTAATAGCAGGTTCTTTTTCTTCTCAAATAATTACAAAAAAGGAATAAAAATAAATAAATAAATAAAAACAGGTTCAGGACAAAAACACTTTTGATACAGATACTGTTCATGATTAAATGTGTATTAATACCACATGCTGTGGTGGTATTGTACTTTGATCATATCAGGGGACACTTGTTTTGTAAACTGTAGAAATCCAAGCCAATCTGGGTCACTCACACCTTCTTATGAGTTTACACTGTAGCTTTTCTGCCATTGTTTTCATTGTCTAATGAGGTAAAATAATGTGATGTTTAAGGATGTGTAAGAACCGGGAGGGGCTTTCCAATGAGGTCAGGTGATACTTTAAGTAAAACAAGTCTAAAAAATTGTTCAAAACACAAACAATATTAGACTTCTGTCTTTTAAATTTGAGTCCTTCAGTGTCTACACTTTATGCTCTTCTTCAACTGTCCCGTTCCCTTAGCAAGATACTGATGGCCTATACTGGCTTTTCTCTCACGTTGTAATAGCCTGAATCTGCTGTTTACTCGGCCCTTTCAACATAGTCCACAAGCCTGGGCAGTACAACAATGAAATGCAGTTCCTCTCAATACAGTTCTGCATAAATCAGGAACAAATAACAATTAACCAGCAACTGTGACCTATGTCTATACATTGCAAAATATTACTTACAGTAGTGCTCAAGTGTTTCAGTTTGTTTGGGAAGATAACCCTTTTTCTGTGCACTGATTTTAATGTGGCAAATATGGTTTCTGCTTTTTGTTCCCAATCAGAATTTTATAACAGTCTAAGTCCAATTTTGAAGCAAGTTCCCCTGACATGCATACAGTTTCCCTTTGAATTTCAAAAAGTCATTAAAAAAATCTAAGTTGAAGTATTTTTACGGCTAGCCAGATTCTAGTAGCTACTCATATTTTCTTCAAGTCAGTCACAAACCAAATTGAAGTGACTCCTGGGTGTACCGAAATCATTTCTCTTCTGTTTCTGAATGACATTACATTACAATTAACGTTATCGATATTTTCAGCTTTTACAAATAAGAACAAAACAAAGCAACAACAAAAACTAAACAAACTCTGTGATTATCACAGACTCCATTTTACAAAGTATAATGTTCCAATGGAAAATCTATGTTGGTGTTTGCTAAACTGAAAGATAATGCAAATTGTGCACATTAGATTTACGTCTACTAAAGTACCTGTTCTAACCTTATTGATTCAATAGCACTGCTAGACTGTTGTTTTGGCCTCAGATCCAATATAGGCTTTGAATAACTGTGATTTATGATACCCTGGGCATATCCCTGCGTAACACATTTTACATTTGTATGTCTTTATTTTTCATTCAGCTCAAAACTGCAGATAAACAAGTTTCCAAAAGAGGTAAAAGTTTTTTTGTTTTTTTTTACTGAAGTGTTCTGTATAATGTTCAATACATTTACAATGTGCACAATTTCAAAACGTGACCTTGCAATTTGTAAAGGTACACTCGAAGAATTCTCCTCTGCTTTATCTATGAAAGAAATGTGTCTGAAAAGGACAGATATTATTCTACACTATGGTAATGCACAAACACACACTTAGAGTCCTTGTCTTGCTATAATTTTACCCCCCCCCCCCCCCACCAAAGACAGCTCTTTACATCAATAAATCTGTTAAAGGTTGTTGTTAAAAACAATAGACTAAATAAAGAGTATATATTATATGTAACCATGAAATGAGTTTGCTGTTTTGAAAACAAAATGTATACATATATTTTTCACGATTATACATATATTCTTGTAATATACACAGTAGAAGTTTCTCTGTCATGACGCATTGTACACAAAAGTTTGCCATTTTTATTTCTCTGTAACAAACACAGAGAAAAAAAAAAAAAAAAAAAAAAAACATGCACATCCCCAAACAATGATGGCCTTTGACTTGTGCTTTCTTATTGTTTACAGTCCTGTAATTGTAGGAGATGAGGTGAATGGCTCAGATGTACAAAATGATAGGTTGTACAATTGAATGATTGTACAGATATTTACCACAACATTGGACGTTTATTCAAATCAGTCATTTTTACATCACCCAGAGACAATGAGAACGTGGCCAAATTATAAGAAACAGCTGCTCAAAAAAAAAAATAAAAAAAAAAAAAAAAAAAAAAAAAAAAAAAAAAAAAAAAAAAAAAAGCTTTATTTTAAGTATAAAATATAGCCTATATTATTAATCAGAATGTAACACAATACAATATCTCTTATTACTTATGGACATATAATTGCCCAAAACATATTATTGTGTGCTAATACTTTGTACATATTTTGACCCTTACATTATATTTTTTATAATAATGGATAGCCTTTATAGTTTGCTTAGGTCGTTTATTTTTGTCTTAAGAATTTTAATTATATGCATTTGCATAAAATATATTCTCTAAATGTAGTCATTTAATACATTTCTGTATTAATTTAAAGGCTTGGAACTGTTGTACCTTGAGATCATCAATTCATTGAGAAAAAACACTACACATTAACATATGTATTACTCTCAGCAGTAAGACTAACTATGTTTTCCAGCCACAAACATCCACTGTCCAGTTTGAAAAGGGTATCGCATATGTTGGCTCAGCCGCTGTCGTTATCCAATGAATGAAGTGTAATCAAACGCATTCAGATAGGGCGGTAATGCATTGATGCTTATTCTTAAATTGTCTCTAACCAGCTTCTATGGAGTTGTGTATTTGAAAATAAATATGAAGATTATATTATAAAAAGCTATATATATATATATATATATATATAATATATATATATATATATATATATATATATATATATATATATATATATATATATATATATATGACTGTAAAGATCCCTTTGGTAGTGTTGATGTTGTGGCTAAAATCATTCCTTGCAATAATGCTAGGGTCTGTATTTACTGTAGGCTGCATACACAGCTATTTTCTGGAATTAGCTTTGCATGGCTGGAGTTGCTGTCCTTTATAATGAGGTTAGTAGCCAACCCTTGGAGAAGGAATACAGAGGGTATTAACACTGATCCTTCATTTCATAGTCTAACATACAGCAATTCGTTGCACAAAAATAAAAAAAAATAAAAAAAAACCTTTGCAGACATGAATCAGAGGGTGGGCCCTATCAAGCCTGTTTCCCTTTTGCGAAGAAGAGGGATTCTGGGCAGAATCTGAAGATCTTCTCAAATGAAAAACAACTCTGACAACCCAAATTACTTAAAAATTTAGGTGCATTATTTTCCAATAGGGTTATTTTTATTATCATGGAGTCCAAAGATCCCATGGCACATTAACTGAACTGTGTAGGGTAATCTTGTTCTATACATTTCAATATAGAGCATATCTGGCAGGCTGGTTAATGGATTGGTTACTGATGGCACAGTTCTCAGTCTGTGTGTCGCCCTAGCTAAGGTAGGATAAGGTTAAGGTTGGGGTTAGGGTTAAGTAACGTACAAAGGGTTTTAACGTGGTGCTTTGTAGTGGGTTTGTCATACAAACATATTTAGCTGAGATATTAATTGTTATATCTTTATTTATTTTAATATAGGAACCTTCCACCTGTAGGATGTATTTTCATCTTCAGCCATTCTTTGAGTGACGCGATCAAAAAAACATGTTATCCATTTTATTCTACTCTTTTATTCGCACATAAAACATAATATTGGAAAACAAACATTCAACATAAATGCTTCTTTTTTATTTATCTGTTCCTCCCAAATGTATTTAATACCTGGGTCAGCAACGTAAACACAGTGTTGCCTCTCATATAATAGAATGAATTAAGAAGAACAAAAAGCATGACAAGCCAAAACATTTATTTGCAAACATACATGTTTTATTTATTTTTTCACATTAAAATCACATCTCATATGTTGCTAATAGGATTTTGATCAATAGTACATGCTGTCAGGCTAGCTGACCACAGCAGCAGTAGTTTTAAGTGTATAAAACAGACACTAGTGGGCACTCTTATTCCATGTGACACACAAATGCTTTGCAGAACACTAACAGCAATACAGAGCAATTGAAAGTGAAAGGGAAAAATGTCATTCTGTTGAAGGTTACAAGGTGGCAATGCAATTAATTAATGTTTGCATTAGGTACAGTTTCAATGTCAGTGAATTCAGAAGGGTGGCATTAAAACAGACAATATTAATGAGTTCTGGATGACCATTAAAATCATCATACACTTTATATTAAAAAGAGACGTATTAACCAGCCAATAGAAAGCAACTGCTGCACATTCAAAATACATATGATAGGAAAGCAAAAATGGGTATTACTATTATTATTATTATTGTTAATAATAATAATAATAATAATAATAATAATAATAATAATAATAATAATAATAATAATAATAATAATAATAATGCATTTATTTTAGCTTGTTTTTTCTAGGAATGGAAGGATACATGTTGATGTAATCTCTCAGAGAATGTTCTTGTATTGTCAATAATACATTAACTGTGAACCTGGATTCCTGTTCTAGCAGATCAATGCAGTGCTAGTCAACCGCTGATTATTGTTTCAATGTTTTTTGTTTATTTGTTTGTTTTTACATCAGTGCTTCTTTGTTTAGGGCAGATTTGTTTCCAAATGAGAGATCCATATAATACATGGATATTAGTAAGTGACAGCATGTGCTGTTAAGTATGTTTAATATATTCCAATCTGCTTTCCGAACTGCCTGTAATTCTGAATGAGTGATTCATTGTTAGTGTTACCAAAAGAAGAATGGATTTTTAAAAAATTCATAATTTCACATTTTGTCTTTTTGTTGGTATAATCTTCCAGTTACTACCAGCATGATACTGGTGATTTAAACTATGTTTCTATAGCTTTATTTCAAACAGAGATGCCCAGAATCCTTATACACACATTCAATTACCAATGATAGCAAACCTTTCACATAATTAGAATCATACCAGGTGTCTTCCCTGAAGGAAAATATAAATCTACAGAAGTTTGTTGTTAGTGCAGCAAGAGCTTGTGGCTGGAACAACATGGGCACATATTGTAACAATATATATATATATAGAAGGGATACAATGGCAGGCATTTAGTAACACATGTAAGAAATGGTAATTAAAAGGTACAGCCTGACTAGCCCAGGCTAAAGATCCCAAGAATCCATATAACTTCAGCCTAATCCTTAATTAGTCTTGTTTCAGTAGCAGGTGCCTGTACAAAACATGTTAAAAATGTGATCAGAGCTGTAGGTTTAGGAATTGTACAAGTTATAATTCACCAGGTCATAAATTCAATAGCTTTTTGAAAACTTAGCTGCAGATGTTCCTGTCCTGCTGTGCTGATAAGATACTACACTCTTATTACAAATAATAAAGCAATATATGAAGACATAAATAGCTTGAATCAGATTTGTTTATTTAAGGATACAGTTAGAGAAGGGAACTCTCTTTTGCCTGAAATATTTAAAATATTACCAGCAGAACAAAGATGATCATGCAGTCGAATTGCATTGCGGCCCCCTCGTAGTAACGATTGTGGCCCTCTGTAGATTTTTACTGTGGAGTATAAAGTAACAGATGTTGAACTGTTTAAAAATGCTGTTAGCAAACAGTAATAAAGATTAAAAAATGGTTTGCAAAGCATAAGGGAACTGCATGATGCAAATGTAATAGCTAATTGTTTTAAAAAGCCTTCAGAATACTAAGCATACAATCAAAAACTGGATTGATTGCCAAGACTCTCTAAAGTCAACATTGGCCAACCTTGTCAATCAAATTAAACTGAGTTAATTATTTTAAACTGAAAACAGCATCATATAATGCTGATCTTGATCTTGTTCTTGGTGAGTTTTACTGTAATGATTTTACTGTAATGGCAGAAACCACCACCCTTAAACTCTGTATTATTACCACTGGTGTTTTCTCAGAGGGTGATTTATTGACTCTCTTATTAACAACACCAAGTACGAAACAGATGGAAAGCTGGCCACTGTGTCGATAAATAAGGTGCACTAGAGAATAGAAGTGTGGATTGGTTAAGTGGGTGCCACCTGAAAAAAAAAAAAAAAAATATATATATATATATATATATATATATATATATATATATATATATATATATATATATATATATATATATATATATATATATATCAATCAGTAGTGGATAGTTCAACAGGAGGGTCTACTTCCGACAGACCTCCACTATATCCTTGTTGGAATAAAATATATATCTGCGTGGATCCCGTACAGGATATCTGAAGGCTGATGTGGATCGCGTTGAGACTCTTTTTGAAAAGTCTAACAATATCTATTGCAAACCGCTAGAATTGATTTTCATAAACCAGCCACATAGATACCAATACTGTATACCAAGCCAATAGAACTGTGCCATTTCCAATGCATTTAATTGCCACTTGCTTACAAAATTATTAATGCCCTGGTCAGGAAAAAAAGGGCTCCAAGGACCTTAATATTAAACAGCTGGGGAAAGAAATATGAGACAGACCCATTCTGTCACATAGCCATTTATTTGACCTATGCTGACATCATATTTAATCTGTCTATTACTTGCCCTTTAATACATGTTATAACTGCATTAAGCTTACATATGTAATTGGGACTAGCACTGGGGGTTACTGTGTTACTAGTAATTAACACATAAAAAAGTATTTCATTGTTTGTTAAAGTGATACAATTATTATATAATAGGAAAGGGCTGTTTGGTCAAAGTTAACTGTTTAATTTCCACAGTTCAGCTGGGGTAATATATGCCTTGGGATATCTGTCTACTGCCTGTAATTTAGTCTGTAAATGTAGGATGATTCCTGCTCAGTACTTTCTTTAGACACACAAAAGACACTTGAAAGCCTTGAATGGGGTTGTTTTTGGGTAGTGCTTTGATACTTTGGATTTAATCTAGGTATTATACAATACACCAGGATATGAGGGAAGGAAATACAACTGTCAATTACAGACAAAAAAAAAACCCTTAAAACACTTTCATAATGTCAGCATGTTCAAGTCCCATTATCCTTGCAATTGCAGGTGCTATAAACCAGACTTAAGAATGATAATGATGAGCCGGGTTATAGAGCTTTAACCCCAATCTCACCAGGAGGGCTCAAAAAACGTAATGACGGCGTATCATATAACACAGCAAGTTAAAGGCTAGGCAATCAGCACTAATCTGGATTATGTAGAAATTGAGCTCATAGCCATGCCATTTTGTATATCCAAGGGCAAAGCCAAATTTACAATGATTAATAAAACTCATGAAACTAGCAGGAAGCTACTCAGCAAAAAAAAAAAAAAAAAAAAAAAAAAGTTACTTCCTTTATCTGAGGAGTTTTGGGCTAATTTTAAATTGCCTTTGCTTCAAATGAAACCCACATAAAGTAAATAGTCAGAAAACAGAGCAAGTGAACAGAGCAATTATACTGTTGATCCATGTTTTCATCATTCTATGAGGTGCAAAAGACTGAACAAATGATTGCAGTTATCAATGCGGCAGCCCATGCCTGAGCAAGGCACCATCATTAATAAAGCACATGCGTTTTTAAGTTATAGGAGCATATCTAAATAATCTGCAGGTTACACATGCTTGATGTGTGTGAATGATTATGTAACTTACATATGTGTACCTCTTTTCAAGAACCTGGATAGTGTTTTATATAACTATTCTGCAATGTTCTAATGCTAAATAATAGCAATAACATGAGGGTAAAACATTAGAATATCTAATACTGATAAATGAATATAATACATACTATTTTTAAGCTCTGGTACAAATTGCAGTTTATTATTTACAATAATACCAACAATAGTGTTTTAGACACAACTCGTACTAGCAATCAGCACCTTGCCTCAGCTCACACTGTGTTGGTTATGGGGTTACTATAAAAGTATTGTAAAATGGACCCATATGCATTTACTTATTGACAATTGATGTGGTACTGACGTTACGCTCCTTGCTAACAATTTATACATGCAGTGTATTGTGCATGTTTTTTTTTTTTTTTTGGAAGAATAGTTGATCTAAAGTTTAAAGAATATTTTAATAATTTGTCACAATTATTGACAATATTGGCAGGCATGTTGACCTTTTGGTTTGATAACTAGACATATAAATTCCAATTCTTAAGCTTTGCAGCCAATTTAAAGGCTCATTTATTTCACTGACAGCAAGATGTATATGCTGCTTGGCAAA
Organism: Polyodon spathula; assembly: GCF_017654505.1. Classification (NCBI taxonomy): domain Eukaryota; kingdom Metazoa; phylum Chordata; class Actinopteri; order Acipenseriformes; family Polyodontidae; genus Polyodon; species Polyodon spathula. Next base: position 4,813,376 of record NC_054548.1, read on the forward strand.
GTAGATGCTTGGGGCCAAACTTGCCTCTTTTGTAGCTTGCTCATCTAACAGGTAGTAAATAGTAGCAATTTTTCAGCAGTCACATGAAAAGAGGATGTTTAGCAAATAAATGAGCACAAGATGGCCTGTGATGTTCTGAAATTAATAAAAGACTTGAATTGCAAAATGATATATAGCTTGTTAGCACACGGCTGTGGCAGAAGCTAATTTTCTACTTGTGAAGCTTCAATGGATAATTTGTAACTTTTGAAATTTTAATGACTTCATCAATTTTATCCACCAACCTTTTTATTCATTTGCCAACTAAAATAAGTACTCCTTGACTTTCATGCTTAAAGACTATTTATACAGACAAAAGTTATTTTCTGCATACATCTTTTCTTTAATGAATTCTATTTCAATCCTTCTGGGGCATTTTGGATTTTTCTTTTAGATAACATTCATTCTGTGGCCTAAATTAATTATAACTACTGAATGCCAGGGCCAGCAAAGGTATATCTGAAGAGTGCAAACACTAATACAAAGATATAGTCCATAAAATAAAATAAAACAGCTTTGGTTGTGTTTGTCATAACTGAAGTACATTTTGCTGCTAAGCTCATTTTGTTTCCATATGGTCACCCAAATCTCCTTGCAAATGTGTCCCTGGATATGTTATAATATTTTACAGGTTATCATTGGGTTTGGGAGAAGACTTGTTTGTTTCATTCATTTGTATAGTTATATCTTTATCACAATATGTATATTTTTCTAATATATTGGGTTTCCTCTTTTTATAGATTCAGATTATAGTTATTTTATTTTTAAAAAGTTAGCATGTACAGTATCGCACATATGAACTTCAGCAATGAATACAGTTGCCAATACACAGACCAAGATTTAATTGACCTTTCTTATATTCTATATATAACAGTTTTCTTTAAACTAATTGTGCTACCAGCTTGCAGTGTTGGTTTTGTTTTGTTTTTCTGGAATATACCAGCTAGATGCGATGAAGTACGTGCCACTTGCCCTCTGACTGCAAGAGGAAATGAACTCTATGAACAGGAAATCTTTTTCAAAGTGATCCTTATAAAACAAGGGGCTCCATGAAGAAGGCTGGCACAGTGATCCTGTGGATGTGGATTAGTTTGTGCTCACTGTTATGTAGTGTTTACCATAAATCTCCAGCAACAAACAGAAACGATGGAGGCAAGATTGATAACTGTAAAATTAAACTGAAAATGTTAAAAAAAAAAGTGTTTTTTTTTTTTTTCTTTTTCACAGAATCTGGGTTCTGCAATATTATCACATCAAATGTAAAGTATTTCTAAAATACAAACTCCACACCCCATGTAAGAAATAAGCAACATTATCATGTTATTGCTGGGGGGGGGGGGGGGGGGGGGGGGGGGGTTGATTTTCGAAAAAAAAAAATAAATTAAAAAAAGTGAATTACCAACAGCCACGCAGATAGACACTTTTTTAATTCACTGAGCTACATAAATAAGACTGTCAGAATTACAAAATTGAGCCAATAGAAGCGAATACTGTTCTTCAGGTCTTTAAATAAACTCGACAGGGCACTGAAGGAAGCAGAGCATGACAGGGGATTATCTATAACCGCGAGTAAGAATATTCATCTGCTGCTGGAAACACTTCCACAACAATAAAAAAAAAAGAGTCTCTAATAACAGCAAATGTGTAAGAGAAGGCTCTCAGATAGGATTTAAGTGACAAGGTTTGTAATCCTTAGTTAGATGCAGAATGACTGAGTGAAAGCAATCAATACTGTGCTGTGAAAGAGCAGCTCTACAATTACGGTTTGAAACAAGCAGGTTTATTTTTTAGTAAGAAGCCGCATAGGCTGTTGAGTAATAACAGAATGGTAATAAAAAAATAAAATTAAAGACAGCTAACACCACAAAAATCTGGAATTATATGAATACCTCACATCAAAGGCTATCGGAATCAATAAAAATAATGAACAAGCAATGTACTCTATATAACTCTTTTTTGCATTTGCTTCGGATCAGGTACATTTTTGATATGTTTAAAAAGTGCTGGCAGTGCGCAGATTTACAGATATAGGTATGTGATTTTAAAGTGAAATAACAGAGGCTGCGAAACAAAGACTACAACCTTCTTGCGTTTTTTATACACAAATAAGCTTATTGAGAAGCATCTTGAGCAACATCTTAAATGCTGCAATCACTGTGCTTGGTTTGATTGAGTAGTAAACAACAAGTTTCAATATAAAGGCTGGACATTAATATCAATAAAGAAAAACATCAAGTTTTTAATGAAAAAAAAAAGTAGCCTACTCCACGAAAGTAAAAACAAGCTTCTGTTATTTTGAAATACCACTGCTTCAGATTACTACTACTGCTTAATAACAGTAGCACCATTTTATTTAGGGTTTTGACGGTTTCGGATCTGATGATACAGATGATATATATATATATATATATATATATATATATATATATATATATATATATATATATATATATATATATATATATATGTTGGTTGACACACTTTGGTACTCTGTTTTCACTGCGCAGCTAATGCTACTGTAGCTTTAACTGGAAGACCTTGCACATTGTGAGGTGGTTGCTGAACTCTGAGTTAGGTTGTGTCTTGGAACTAGGGAGAGGGATCGTTACCATGGGATACTTTGAGCAAGTGTCTTAACTGCCCAGTGGCTTCTGTTTCAGTCACTCTGTCCTAAGCTGCTAAGGTCAGCCATTGTAATACAATGCAGACCATGGGTCAAACCAGTGTTCAAGTTGGTGTTTTATTGTGGTTTTCTATCAATGTGGCTCTTCTGGCACCCTTTTAATTTTAAACCGTTTAAAGGCAAAACCATTACAAAACATATAATAATACAATCGTCCCCCGTCCCCCCCCCCCATAATCAAAGTGGGGAGGTGCCCCCTTTGCACTATGGGTTGGGTGCCTATAAGTATATGTGTGAATTTATGTTACTATGCATTAAACTTTACATAGGCTTGTGCCACTGCTGTTGAGGATATAACAGGCATATTAGGTCATAAGCTAATGGTCAATGGTCATACCTCAAATAGTCTCTGAAATATGAAGTAAAAATGACCCCCTTATTATTCTTGTATGATACCCAGGATTAAACGTGCTGTAGTAAATCACCATCTGAAAGGGAGCGGTTTGCATCACAGCCTTGAATTGATTACCGATACATATATTTTCTTTGCATAGATGCTACTATTTTATGTTAAATATTACAAACTAATATAAACTCTCATTATAATAAACTCAAAAATATATTTAAAAGCACCATAACGTTATATTATAATTTTATCACACAGAAAGGAAAATTGTATTTTATCTTAATAGTTGGAGGCTGGAATGATTGAAGCTTGAGCATTGTGTGGAATTTGAAGTATGAAAAAAAAATTTCTAAGAAGTACTAATTATAACTATTGTACATTCATTTTCAATAGCATTTTTTTTTATAATTGGCCCCGATAAATGTGGATGCAGTATATAAAAAATAGGACATATGAGGGTTATTCATAAAATGTACTGTCTGTTTTACTGTGGTGGTAGAGGCTGTTACCATCCCACTGTGTTTTTTCCTATTCATAAATACGATTTACTGTCATGGTAATTACATTATTGTGACAGAAGGCAGTACTGTGAAGAGTGCCCATTTTTTCTCATCTGCATACACTCAAACTGATTCATAAAACAATTTGATGATGGGAAATGTCTTTTATTGACATAAAAGATATTACATACTCAACTGCTGCCTGTAATAATATAGGCTTCTCAATAGGACAAGTTTAGTGTTGTATTATTCTATATTCGCTTGTTTGACTTGCTTGGTTTTGACATGGTCATTTTGTGTATCAATTTTAATGTAATGTATATGGGTATTGTTGCGTCAGTGACGCATTATAGTGAAAACCGAAGGAAATTGTACTTTCTGATGGTAACGTGGGTATGCAACCTTTGCTGCTGTCTCTTGGGTGGTGCATCAGGAGGAAGGTGATTTATTACAAGAAGAGATTTTTCAAACGCAAATTCGCCGGCCCTGTGCCTTTGAACTTAGACATGACAATTTGAGTGTTTCCGATGGTGACACAAGAAGATTTCAGCTCAATAGACAAACCATTTTTAATCTTTGTCAGGAGCTGGAGTGGGAGTTAAAGAGCAAAACCTTGAGTAATTATTCAGTGCCTGTTCTTGCAAAAATTACCAGTGTCCTGCATTTCTTTGCAACTGGATCGTTTCAGAGATCTGTGGGATTAAGTTCTGGGGTATGCCAGCTGTAAATTTCCAGATACATTTCACAGTTTACAGATGCTATGTTAAGAAGAACAAACAAATACATTCTGTTCCCCTATTCAGTTGAGGAGCAAGAACAAACAAAACTGGATTTCTTTAGAATTGTTGGCTTCTCCCAGGTCCTAGGAGTTAATTGCACACTCATTACCATAGTGGCACCAAAAGACAGAGAACAAGCATTTTGCAGAGAAGAAAAAAATCCACTCAATCAATGTGCAAGTCACCTATAATGCCAACTATATAATAAATGATGTCTATACCAATTTCCAGGGATCATGCCATGATCCTTACATTCTGCAGCAGTCATGGCCATATCAGTTGTTTGAAAGCCATCAGATTACAGGTGGATGGCTATTGGGCATGCTGTATTTAACCTCAAATTAACATATTCAGTGTAATCGTTTAGAGACACTTGTTTTTAATATCTAAACATTTCTTCAAGTTGATTCTGGATATGGCTTGAAACCCTGCTATTGACCCTTGTGTTGCAAGAAAACACTTATGGTGAGGTAAGGTACAATCAAGCACACTGCTCCACATGACAAATAATTGAAAGGGTGTTTGTTGTACTGAAAGCACATTAAAGATGTTTAGATCGCACAGGTGGTGCATTACTCTACACTCCCCCAAAAGTTGAAACTTTATTGTTGTGTTGTGTTCTGCATAACATGGCAATGAGAGATGGCATCCCAATCACTGACAAACTACAAGAAACTGATACTAAAGAAGACCATGTTCTGCCTGAACATTCTAGATAAGAGCAGTTTCTGCAGGTGTTCTAGACATTGTTGATCTTTGAATAAGGGGTATCACTAGTGCTTTGTCCTACATCTCCAGGAAAATTCTGAGTCGATCCACTTGCCAGCATTCCAAATTGCATTGATATCTGTCCAAAGAACAAAACCACTGTATGCCGACACTTCAGCTGTGGTGTAGATGATGACCAGGGGCCAGCGGGCAGTCACATAGGTTGCTGTCAGTTTATCCAGGTTGTCAACTCCCCTTTTGAAGTAATTGTAGTCCATTATCATCTCTGGCTACATGTAATCCCAGGTACACACCTTTGCATCCTTGTGCGCCATGCTCATCACAATAACAATCTTACTTTCTTCATGCATTCAGAGCTGCAATGATAAATACCTTGGGTCATATTAAGCCGAGGATCTCATTTCTAAAAAAAATAATAAATAAACATCTCAAAGTTCTTATTTTATCTTTAGAAGCTTGTTACCTCACCATAGGAAAAGTCATACAATATTTTAGGGGAAAAAAAAAGTTATGTTTAAGGTCAATGGAAACCAGTGTCGCTTAAAAAAGTCAGAAAACATATTATGAGTGTTAATAACGCTTCTCATGAAATTAATGAATATCTGAACTCCACATTGTTTTAAAAGATATTAAAAGCATCAAAAGTTCAACACTCCTCTTTTGTGATTTCTATCATCTTGCAAAAGAAAACAAACAAAATACAGATAGAAAGATTAAGCATTAGACTATGCCAAAGTATGTGTTGCAGGTCATGCAAAGAGATCACTTTGTCGCAAATAACGCTGAATCAGCTAGGCTGGTCAGTAAAACATTGAATCCTTTTGTATGGAGAGTATCAGTAGCTAAGGCTCATAGTTCATCAACTGATTCAGATTCAGTTGTATTGAGTTTGCCCACTAATGATAATAAACAAACTACAAGTTAGGTGCCTGCTGATATGAAAAACAGTGAGTTTTGGCCCCCTACTGTATTCTGGATGAATGGCATCCCTTCTAAAGTGTCTCCATGTGAGCAGAAAGAAGTGTATAGTAACAATCTGTACAGATCCAGAACTATTGTACATGGTGCAGAAGTAACCCTGACACATAAATTAAAACATAATCCTCTTGTTAATTGTGCATGTAATATGTGCCAAAGCAAGTCATCAGTGACTGGGCTCAGACTTTGTCCAGCATGCAGTCATTTGGCTTAACACTGTAGAATCTTGTTTGAATGCAATGATTCTGTAGGTGTTTCTTTCTCTCATTTAAATGTAAACCCAAAAAAGATATTAAGAGGATTGAATGCATGAGTTGTGAAAGGGTCACTTAGTAAAATGGGCGCATCTGGGAAAATTAGAATGTGAGGAAGGTGTCCCTACTAAGCGTGTACAAGTGTCTTTTAGGTACGAAGTCAAGGCCATGGCGACTCACACCTGTGATGCGAGACGATGGATTCGAGAGCCTATTATCGTGTTCACTGAGCCTACCCAAGTGGAACCAGAAGTGGAGTCTTGCTGGGAGTGAGCTGAAACCCCGGACATGGATTGGAGAATTTAAAATGAAATGTATTAATGCAATAATATGTGTTATAATCCTTTGTATTGTTTGTATAATCTTTAGTTTGGAAAATTGTGTAAGTGTGTCATCAAAAGTAACGCGTAATGCTGTTTTAATTCTTAATTGTGAAACTTATGTATTTTCTTTGTATAAAATCATGCAGTAGAAGCTGGTATAGTTTGATACAAGTGGCCAGTTTTTAGGCAGTTTCTTATCAAGAAGGGCTTGATTCCCAAATGCAAGTTTCTGCAGCACCCTTTTAGCCTAAGAAAATGTTGTTAAATGTTGAAATAAGGTTTGCTATGCTTGCTTTTTACTATAAACTATTTGTGCGTGTAAGACCATATGCTTAACACTGCCTGTCATAATAATATACATGAAATTGTTTCTCATCAAGATAGGTTCGCATTTAAAATAGTTAGTAATCGTGTTTTATAGGGATTAAACTGTCTAGTTTGACTCTGAGTTAAAAGATGATGCAACATAAAGGGATATTGTTTGAAAAATAAAATAAGAAGCTTAAAAAGTAATTTTAAGAAAAAGAATAGAAGATGGGATTTAAGAAAGTAAAAACTTTATAACTTGCTGTGAGCCTGTCTTGAAGTCGTGCCAGAAAGTAAAGGGATAGTTGGCATGAAGAGTGGAGTTGTCTTATCAAACGGCGTCAAGGTTAGAGAGTGTCTTCTCACCATAGAAAAATTGGGAAAAACTTTTATTATCGCTGGAAATTGGAAAGCTAAGCGCACAACTAGAAAACTGGTTTTAGCTGGTTTTTGTGCAGCTGAAAAAAATAGGAGGTTGTCCGCAGTTCAGCTGAATTCGTGCTGTTAGGAAACTCACAGGACAGAGACATTACAATCTTACACTTAAATAAAAAACAAATAGATTATCCATGGAGAGAAACTCTATATTGGGAAAAACATAAGATGGAAGCTCCCTATAATATCTGTTAAGAACACACTTGTAAAGAGAGAAAGAAAACTAATTTCAAGAGTAGAATGGCATAAGGGAATATATTATTAGACATTAATACATATAATCAATATAATCATAACTAATAGTGTTGTATATATTTCAGACAACACTCATATATTCAAAACAATTTTCTTTGTTTCACCTAGCTTTTTAGATAGAGGAGGGGTCGAGAAATGAACGGGTGAGATCATGATTGGATGTGCAGACCAGGTGTTATATTTTTATTAATTGTTGGCACAAGGCTCTAAATTTTTAAGCTTTTGTGTGCCAAAGAGATAAGAGTTAGACTTGATAAAGATTCTCCATGTATTCCTATGGAGATGAATCCTATAAAAACTCACACTTTTCGCAAAAGGGTACCACATTCAAGACCTTTGCTTGACAGGGTGAAGTGGTCCATCACTTGCAGATCTCCACCAGACTGATTCCTTTGTTCATGCTACTTTTCCTTATAATAGGAGGTAAGCATATTACTAACATTATTATATCTTACATGTATTGGTTGCATTGCTATAAGGTTTTGAAACTATGTTTTGGTTTTAAGAGAGTGTTATATTGAATGAAACTGAAATATAGGAGTGGGTGCTTGTAGACTGCATGTGTTGGAATTTGGAGGTCTGATCAACCTACCTTTTTCCAAATATTAAAAGCATTTTAATAAACCGAAGGAGCATTGCTCTGATTCATAAAACTTAAAATGAATGAGTCTTGAGTGTCTTTCTTTTCGATTAAATAAAGGTTATATGGACTGATTTACAGCTCGTCCAGTGCTCGAACATAAACCACTAGGAGTTTATAACATCTCTGTCCTCCTAACTTCTCCCCTGAGTTAAGAGTGTGTGCAGAGTAAACAGAAAATAAACAAGACCGAATAAAAAGAGTAGATGAAAATCTGCAAAACACAGCAGACGTGACAACTTCATTACCGCTGGACAAGTTGGGTAAGTCAAGGGATTCTAGGGAAGACACACAATACACATAAAGGAAACTGAACAAAATGTAACATGGTCACATCTTGGCCTCAATTCTCACAGGTCTGCTTGGGGTAAGTGATGATTCAGGGTTAAAGTTACCAATCTCCACTTCGTGAAAACTATTCACAGGCTTCATTTTGTATGCATTTTACTGCATTGGTTTATTTCACCTTTGTGTTCATTAGCTTTGTTTACAATTACTTTTTGGCACCCAGAATGCAAAATCATTTTTCTAAAATTGTGATGTCATCATACCATCATCATACTTTTCTAGATTTAGGAAATGCGTGTTCCAAGCATGGAGCTTCTGAGGGGGTAAGCCAGTGCCACTTTTATAAAATGTACATTATTTCATGGGTCAACATTCACCATATTGTGGCAGGGACAATTTGAGCTTAATTATTAAAGATAGAGAAAAAGCAAGGATGACTAGTAGAATGCTCCTGTTACATTAGTTGTAAACCACCGTGGACTACGTTTTCTGCTGGTAAATAAAAGCGTAACGTTCTGCAATATCTTTTTAAAATCTTATAAAGTCTTTGTAAACTCTTTATTTAATGTAATGCACATTTAATTCATTGTATGGTTCTTCAGATACATGACATTTGAAATATTAGCAACGCCCCAACTTAATTATCAAAAATTGTCAAATGTATTTTTTTTCCCCACAAATAACAGAGAACGTTAAATAACCTAACAATGAAATACACAGTATAAAGTCTAGTTTGTATGTGCTTAACTGCACAGTTTAACACCAAATTGTTCTAAATATTTTATCTGACATATTCTTAATCCAGTAGACAAAAGTGCCTGCAGTTTACTTTTGCTTGCATCTCCATGTTTTATGAACACAGATTATCTCTGTATAAGATGTTTTAAACACTGCATCATTGGCAAGATGGTTTGTAAAATATGTTTTAAGGCCTGAAAGCAAGGTTAGACACGCTTATGTAGACATTTCTTTGTACAGTGTGAAGAAATTGAACATGTTTCTCTTAACTACCTCCAACATTTGCAGACAAGAAGGTAAACATTGACTACGCCACACGAGGCAATATTTAGCTTAATTAAGGGTGTCTTCTTTAATCAAATCTTAAACAACTTGATACAGTGTCTGCAGATTTCAAGAATATAGAACAGTGTGATTGATTTGTCAGCCTACCGAAGTTTATTTTATGTTGGAGAGACCTCAGGTGGAATCCTAATATAAGTGACATATGTGACGTACTACCACAAAGCATTTCCCTTCTGCCTGACTTCAGTGTGTGCACACCACTATTAAACACTACACTATTTAATATCCTTATCAACTAGCATAACACTGGTATTTAATTATGTTCTGCAACTGTGTGGTTTGAGAGGCCACTCTGATTGGCTGTTGAAATTCTATAAGGGGTAGATTCATCTTTAGAAGGCCAGTCTACAGTAAAACCAACGAAGAATGAAAAAGAGACTAAATTTAAAATGAAGCAGACACTGTACAGTGTCCAATTAATGTGCATGTTTTAACATTTTGGCACTGCACACAATTAATTCCCTTTTTTCCCCCTTGATATGTTTACAAATAAAATAATGTTGACCTCTACCATATACAGTAAGTCAAACGAAACTGAACAGCAGAGCTGGGAAAATCCACAGTGCCTAAATTGGCATGGTGTGTAATTAACATGTTACAATCTCACCTAACTCATGACTAACTCATATTAATCCCTGTGGTACCATAATGCTTAATAATATAAATAATGATGTCAACATTAAACTTTCACTAGACATTCATCGCAGAGTTCTATGAGAACATAGATTTTCCATTCAATTTCTATACAGACTCCCAAAAACCCAGTTATTCTGTCTTCATCTTAAATATTGCTTCTGATATGTCTAGTGGAGAGCTTACATTTAACACACACACACACACATTTCGGGTTATTATATTTACTTTCTTTTTGAAAAACAAAAAGTATTCCATGTACAACTATGTCATGCATTATGAGCTTTTGTCAGTAAATACAGGGGTTAGCTCTTTCATTGAAATTACACAATGTTTGATCTCATGATGCTTGAATCATGAACAATTCCAATCTAACAGCTGTTTTCTATGTCGGGCAAGAGGCCTTTAAACCAAAATGCAGCTTGTTTATTTAAAAAAAAAAAAAAAATTAACTATCAAAAAGTTAATTTATGTACTCAAAACTGTGGAAATGTTGTATGTTACTAGTTATGTACAATAACATGAACAGATTTATTTTATTTAAAAAGATTAGCAAATGGGGTACAAAGACCTTTATAAATCTAGAGTGTCATACACTAAACTCAAAACACAAAGATAAACAATGGGTCAAGGTTACTAATTCTAGGTATAGGGGATCCATATGAAGACGGGACTATCAGAGATTATTTTCCATAGTGATTTATTTTTTCTATAGGCCAAGGTGTATTTGTTATTGATAGACAGAATACACTTTCTTGTACCACTACCTGTAATATCAAGCCCTTACATAAAAGAATAAAGAGTAGACTCTCTCCATAGCTATACTATTAAGCAAATATATCAATGCAAATCATTTAAGTGAATCCCATAAACCTTAACATGAGCTGCCATTTATACTGCATGAATTTCAGCTCCACCCTTTTGAAAGACTGTGAGCTAGCTTAGAAAGAGAGAACGCCACAACCCTTAGAAAAACTATAAGTTGTAAACAACTATGACATTGAAAGACCAGCAGATTTTCAATTATGGTTACTCAACAGCAAAAGTGATGTTTCTCTTTCTGATATTGGCTCATTTTAATATCTGGAAGCCTTAATCTGTTCAAACCACAGGGGCACAGCATTATTCTTACTGGGCATGACCCTTGACAGGCCCTGGTTATGCACCTCCACTGCCAAAGTCTTGGTCCAACAGGTCAATAAGCATTACAATGTGCTCTGTGGTGCTTAAGAAAACTGGAATGTGATCTAACAGTCCTTGAATGCCATGGGCATCCCTATCAGAACAAAGGAAGATCTTTTCCAGTTTCTGATCCTCTAACAACACATGGCAAAACGTGATAAGCTGATGTTTAAAAATTGTACGCTGATGTGTAAAATTGTGAAACATCATGTTCTATTCACAATGTTAAATAGTAATGATGTACTTCCTCCCCTATAAGTTTAGTAGTTGTGATATATTGAACAATAACGGTTTGTAGATTCACAGTTTGAACATCATATTATCAAATCCATGAAAGAAAGATCTTCTAAAATGTGTTAAATGAACAACTTTATAGAACAGGCAAAACATTTTTATTCTGAAATACAATTTCAAGGAATTGTAATTCAGAAGTCCATGCCAAATAACTAAGTTTTAGACTTCAGCTTCATTGAATATTGTTCATTTACAGTGCACCTTATACTTTAAAATATTTACTCGTTTCCTTACATAGAAGTTAGTGGAGAGAAGGCTGACTTATCTTTGTACCCTCTTTATTTTATTTATATGTCCCAAATGAGAGGATGGTAGCAAAGGATATGTGATAAAAATCCACTGTTCCCCGGAGGGAAAACGTTAACATTGTTGCTAATGAAAATGACCTTCTGCAATTGCTGCATTTCCAGGAAGCAAAATATTTAAACTAATTACCACCAGCTGCACAGTCTCCACTATGGTACACGTTATTCCTTGTGCTACAAGATGTCTTGCTTGGTCAAAAGTCTTTATCAAGATGTGGCATATTTACAGACAAGACATCATACATGTGTTTGATGAATTAAAAGATTATTATGATTGACAAAAAACTGCCAACTATGCTATTACAGATATACATTCAATGTGACTCCTTTGTTTATCTTCTCAGGCACTGGTAGTAATGAAACCCTTGCCATTGACACTGCAGGCATCAATCAGCCTTCCATGTGTAAATCAGTTAAAAGCTGCTGTGGATAAAGTCTAGAAAAAAAGTTAAAACTTAAAGGTGTTTTTTTTTTTTGGTTTCTAAAATACTTAGGTATGATTCTAGTCATTAATCTTGAAAATAAGGTAGTGGTCTATTCTAGTAACTTGATTGCCAATCAAAAAGTGACACACGGTCAACTTTTATTCTCAATTTAAGTTTCCAAGAACAAAAATGCTTAAAATTGCTTCTGTATCTCCCACCTAAGGCCAGAGATGTGCAAGCAATTTTGTAGTTGACAACAAAAGCAATGGATAATTGCCATTGCTAAATGTGCCACATGCACACTAGAAAATAAACAATTATTTAAAGCAATTTTAAGATGGTGTCTGTTTGGAGTAAACTTGTTTCAGCAGCTATTATTGTAATTGGAATAATTGTGAAAAGACGTTAATGTAGAAAAACTCGACATAGAAAGAGGCAAAATACTGAGTTCAGAGGTTCTTCAGTTTGTATTTTACCTCCTGAAAATATTTGCTAATTCCTTATATTCATTTTCTTTTTTTTTTTATTGCTGTCTTTATATTCAGCACAACTAACATCCCATAAACATTTTCTATTATAAATATGCAATATCATTGGATGAACACACACACACATAGGCACATAGACAAATTGCTGAAAACAGAGCAGTGGTCTATTAGAGCAACATTTTTTACATGCATCTAAAAAAAATGAACATGCTTTGTAAATATGGTCCTATGTGTTTTGGTCCATTTTTACAAGAAAATGCACACTGGAACATTGACAGTTCATCTGTGAAAAGGGGACTAAGGTAGTTTTTTTTTAATTATTCAGTAGTTGAAAAGCATTATATTAGGGCCATGTATCTGCTGTTATCCTTATCCTCACCCACTCAGGTCAAAACAGCAAAAGCCATATTGGGCTTTACTTGAAAGCCAGTAGTGGTCAGTACAATGTTCGGTGCTTTTTAAATAAGGATCATCAATCACTGTAACAGAAAATGGTATGTTAAAGGTTTTTATTATATAAAGCACTTCCAATTTGACCTTTCGGTCTGATTATTATTTCTTGCATATAAAGCAGATAAAGAGGGTATGTGTCACATGCATCCAAGAAAAGCATTCCTCGTCCTTTATCGTGAACAGGGTATCGCAACTGAGAATTATTTTTGGTCCCCCTTGACTGTGGGTTTACTGTATGAAAATGTTGAGATCAGTTCTCGATTCCAATGTTAACAAAAGAAAACAACTGACTGTTTGATAAAAAAAAAAAAAAAGCCATGTATAAAATGATGGTAAAAACGTAAGAGCTAAACAAAGCAATTTAAATGTAATACATATAACAGAGGAAATTCCATTTTGAATTAGCAAAAATGGCCTGTAAAAGATTAAACCAAGCTCAGTTAAAAAGTTAATTTTCTCAGATATTTCGATACACAGCAAGAGTGGCAGGAGCTCACATTTACAGAGAGGATTAGCAATCCTGAGAAATGGAAAATCAAGTGAATTAGAAAATAAACAAACTGTGAGCTGCTAGAAATAAAAATAAGAAAATAGATAAGTGATCAAAGCAAATATAATAGTACCCTGGGAAGGTTATTGTTTCAGGGGTTGAGCTTCCATGAAAACTGACTTGGTACAGTACAGAGACATGTTTTAAATATCTTTCATTCAGACCAATGTGAAGGTTGAAACAAAACATGACAGAATAGCAACTTCAAGTGCTGTAACAGCATGTGAGCAATTCTATGCTGCACTGTTGTTCCCCTGCCAACTTGCTCTTTAATTATAACCCTAAGCAAAAATCAGATTCCCAAGTTGCAATTCTCAGAGGGACAACTGAATATTGTTTTCCAATACAATAGATGGCATCCAAAGGGTGGATTTTCCCTAACCAATTAGCACCAGCATAATTGACAATCTGCGCTCATCAACTATGCACATGACACACATGCACTGTGGACAATCATAAATAGAACAATCTCTCAATATATGGCGGCACTAAATAAAGAAAACAGTGTGCTAGAATGTACTGTATGAGCTGATCCCAATGCAGTGCCAAACTCACAACCAACTGGCAATCTCAGTCTCATGTCAGGTCAGTCTCTGATCTTAACCCCAGTGCTCCAGCCAATCCCATGAAAACATACTGGAGCACTTCACAGTGACCTCTCATTGACCCCCAACACTGTCTCTCTCTCTCTCTCTCTCTCTCTCTCTCTCTCTTTGATGTCTTATCCCTACGGTCAGTCCTTCTTTTTAAAACTCCTTAAATTACCTCAGCTACACAGTGCACACAGAGGGGAATGGAGGAAACAAACACACCAGGGGAAATGAGAAGCAGCAGAATTAAATCGTTCATAAGGGAGAGACAATATGATTAAAGCAAACAGTTAAAAGATGAAAGGGATGTCTGGGGATGGGTTGCTACTACAACCCTTGCTTCCTATTTGAAGGCAAATTACATATGTATCACGAAATACTGAGATTTGTCACTTTCAGTTCTGCAGTGAAGTAACCATAAGCTAATAAGGCAGGTTTCTATTTTGTTGTATATGTTAGGACCCCAACCCGAATTGCACCCCCATCTAGATCGGGTTAAAGCTGGGGTTGTCTCGTGAATGACTCCATTGCGATGTAGAAAATTAACCTGAACCCGATCTGAAGAATATCATCCTGAAAAACACCAGGTAACTGAAACAGTGCGCATCGGTCTTCCAATTAAAGCTACAGTACCACAGTAGCCTCGCAGTACATAATAGCGTGCCATCGTTGTTGCTATATTCAGAATAAAATAGCACAAGAATTAGCAACCTAAATATTCTACTTTTTTTTTTAATTCTAACAAATAATAACATTAATAAAATCATCTGAATAGTGCAACAATTTTACATTGTTGGAATGTGTATTTTCTATGGTTTTGGCCAGGTTACAATATTTAAATATCAATCAATCAGTGTATTTTTTATATATAGCACCCTTCATGGCAATGCCATTCTAAAGAACTTTACAAGGGAAAAAAAAATACATAATACAATGTCAACAAAATTATTTACATTTTTACCAAAAGCAAGGATAAACAAATGTGTTTTTAGCAGTGCTTTACATTTCTTGAGAAAATGAGAGCCTCTCACACTAGTGGCAATGTGTTTCAAAGTTTAGGACATCTAGTGGAGAAACCAACCTCCCAGAGTGACACACCTGGTCAAGGGAACAGCTAGCACCTCCGAGAGTGACACACCTGGTCAAGGGAACAGCTAGCACCTCCGAGAGTGACACACCTGGTCAAGGGAACAGCTAGCACCTCCGAGAGTGACACACCTGGTCAAGGGAACAGCTAGCACCTCTCACAGTGACACACCTGATCAAGGGAACAGTCAGCACCTCTCACAGTGACACATCTGGTCAAGGGAACAGTCAGCACCTCTCACAGTGACACATCTGATCAAGGGAACAGTCAGCACCTCTCACAGTGACACATCTGGTCAAGGGAACAGCCAGCACCTCTCACAGTGACACACCTGATCAAGGGAACAGTCAGCACCTCTCACAGTGACACATCTGGTCAAGGGAACAGTCAGCAGCTCTGAGCTTGAAGAGTGTAGCTGACACCTAGGGATGTAGGGATGCAGCAAGTCCAATAAATATTTTAGGCCAGTTCCTGCGGACTGCCTTAAAGGTCAACAGAAGAATCTTGAAAATAACCCGATAATTAAAAGGTATACAATGCAAAGTTTCCAAGACAAATGTAATATGTTCAGTTAGTTTTGCACTTGTCAGAATTCTTGCAGCAGCAGCATTCAGTAGCATTCTCAATTCAGATTATTTTATTAATGTTATTATTTGTTGGAATATTTAGGTTGCTATTTGCTGTGTTATTTTATTCATCAGACAGTTCCATACACACATAACTATCTACAAAATATGAAATTGCTGAAATGTGCAGATAAACTATTTAAAGCTAATACAGTATGTTAAAATGCTTGATCCAGAGAACACATATCAGAGTTATTGTATATCTGATGGCAGTATCTTTTTTTTTCTTGATAATTAAGTTGCAGAGACACTTTAAATCACATAACACATCAACACAGAGCTTACCAAAATGTGTGAGTCATTTTTTTCAGCCACAAGCTGTGCTTGATCCTGCCACAAATCTACAATTAATTTACATAAAATTACTTTAAAATGAAGTTTAGAAAAAAAAAAAAGACGACTGAAATTGAGTTGCTGATTTTCTGTGATTATAGTGCTAATTAAGTTTACAAGTATAGAAAAAATGTTTACCGGTTTTAAAATGCTTACATCAAAATATATTTTTTTGCATTATAGTGTATCATTGACACTTAGATAACTTCTGGAAAAAATAAGGGGCTGTTGAGATACAAGTGAGAGGTTAGGCTAGCAAATGTCTTTAGGTTTCTCCCACATGGATATGTTATTGGGATGCATACCCTTCAGCTCATAATCCAGCTCAGCATATTTTATAATAGTCTTCATATGAGCTAAACTCGTACATTTGTTAGTCTGTTGAGATGAATCTCTCAGCCAAGAGGTAATGTATTTCTTATGTTGGTGTCATGCCTGAAGGAGACTTTTTTCTACAATGTAGACTTTTTGTTCCCCTTAGGTCATGCCAAGTAGTTACTGGGAATTGTCTCGGCTCAGGCCTTGTCCTCCTCAGAGGGATAGGGTTGATGCTTTACAGAGCTGTACCGAAGCAAAGTTGTTCCATTAGTCCATGTTCTACTAAGTTGTACTGGAGACAAGCCCCAAGGGCTAAATAGTTGCATTGATTGATGCTCTCTCTCTCTCTCTCTCTCTCTCTCTCTCTCTCTCTCTCTCTCTCTCTCTCTCTCTCTCTCTCTCTCTCTCTCTCTCGCTCTAAGAGCAGCATGATCTTAGCTATTTAGTGTGCAGTCCATATATATATATATATATATATATATATAGTTTAGCTACATTTGCTACCAATCAAGTTCTTCAAACAAGAGAACAAAGGATTTCAGAATATGGGTCAGAGCTTCCTTACTGACCTGGTGCTGGCTAAGGTCATCAAATGGAGGATTGCCTCAGTGTTACATAAATGAGTTACTCTGATAGGCTGCATATTCAACTGTACCAGAATCTTCTATCTCTGCAGACATTTCTTAGATATTAAAAATACTGCCACTCATTGACTGGTCAAATTAAAATAAGCAGAGATTGGTAAGAAATACTAATTGGATGGGGTCACAATAATTAAATGGTTCATCTGCAGTGCTAGAAAGTCTGTGCCAACATATTTCAGTGGTTGTAAAGTCTAAATGTCATTATAAAAATTATGAAAAAAACGATTTAAAAAATGTTTCTGTGAAAAGATCGTATTCTGCTGTTTAATTATCATAAGTTTTATTAGACATTACTGAAATTACATACATGGGTCCATGCTGACCTTTCTGTGAAATAAAAACAAAATAAATACATAAATAAAAATATAAAAAACAACTTTCTCCAGGTTTGACCAGCAAACCTTTGGATCATTTTAATTATTTAAGGGCCTCTGCAAATCAACAACCAGATTCAAACACCAGGGAATTGTTACAGTTCAATGTCGGGATCGTGACTGCTTGTATGGGTATGGAGAGAGGGGTGATCATGATTGCTTGTGTGGGTATGGTGAGAGAGGTGATCATGACTGCTTGTATGGGTATGGAGAGAGTAGTGATCATGACTGCTTGTATGGGTATGGTGAGAGTGGTGATCATGACTGCTTATATGGGTATGGGGAGAGTGGTGATCATGACTGCTTGTGTGGGTATGGTGAGAGTGGTGATCATGACTGCTTGTGTGGGTATGGTGAGAGTGGTGATCATGACTGCTTGTATGGGTATGGTGAGAGTGGTGATCATGACTGCTTGTATGGGTATGGTGAGAGTGGTGATCATGATTGCTTGTGTGGGTATGGTGAGAGTGGTGATCATGACTGCTTGTATGGGTATGGTGAGAGTGGTGATCATGATTGCTTGTGTGGGTATGGTGAGAGTGGTGATCATGACTGCTTGTATGGGTATGGTGAGAGTGGTGATCATGATTGCTTGTGTGGGTACGGTGAGAGAGGTGATCATGACTGCTTGTATGGGTATGGTGAGAGTGGTGGTCATGACTGCTTCTATGGGTATGGTAAGAGTGGTGATCATGACTGCTTGTATGGGTATGGTGAGAGTGGTGATCATGGCTGCTTGTATGGGTATGGTGAGAGTGGTGACTATTTAGCCGCTGGGAAAAAGAAAACACTACCCTCTCAAAAAGGAACTGACCTGGTGATGCCAGGTCAGCAGGGTGGACCATGACAAAGCCCTGCCTTTACCCCCAAAAGCTGAAGACCGTGTGGGTCCGCCAACTCCCCTTAAGTGCAGGAATAACATTTTCTTTTTTTTTTAAATAGAGGCATGACAAACCAGGGAGAACCACTCTTACAAAGTTTCTTACAACCAAAGCACAGAAAAATTTAACAGTGTAAGCAAAAGCCTGGTGAAGCATGGGGAAGAAATAAAAACGACAAGTGGTGTCTATTTTTTTTTTTTAATTGGCAGCGCAGTTGTAGTATTACAAATGGTATTACAAAGACAATGCCCAGGTGAGTTTACCTGAGGCTGATATAACATAAAAGGAAGTGATCTGATGACAGCAATTATGCAATAATCCTAATGAGAGAGTTACGAATTTCAGCCTAAGCTTCTAATATGTAACATTTGTAAGCATGAAGTCAAAAAGCTGGGTAATACACATGTATGTTGCCTTATTATTCCTACATATTGAACAATCTGCACAGGCCCTTCCTGAGACTTGGAACATGTTGCCAAGCTAAAGGGGTTCAAGTGTAGCTCGCAGTTACCCATTACAAGGTCATAGCTGCATTAAGAGGCTTTGAAAGAAGAAAAATTGATTGAGCTGAACCAAATGTCCTGCTCTTCTCATTAGACCCATTTTTCTTCTGCCCTAGGTTAATCATCAAGTACACCTCATGCCGTTGTTCCAGTTACATCATAATTAGTGGAGTGGGGAGAGCAATTGAGAGCTTACGAAATTATTTCCCTTTCTTCCTCCCCCAGGATCCAGATGTTGCAGGATTGATTTAATTTATTCAGAGACAGCTGTGATAATGACCTCCATGTGGAGTGTTGCTAGTGTCATCGATATGTCTCAGACATTGAGACATTAACTGTTTGGCTGACTTTAGATGAAGGTTTTGGCTACCTGCCTGCTTCAGAGTTTTAATTCAACATTAATTCCATATTTGTATTCAAACTGAATTAAAAATAAATAGATGAGCTTCAAAATGCAGCTTGGTGAAGATAAATGTTAATTCAATGCTGATATTATTTGTAGCGTCATATAACATGTACCTATATTACTGAATTTGATTATGAGAGGAATTTAAAAAAAAATAAATAAAAATTTCTACAATGGTTACTGCCAAGATTGCCATTACATTTTGTATCATAAGTTAACTACTTAGAAACTTAGAAATATACTAATAGTTTTTTTTTTTTTTTGTTAGAATCTGTAATTCTGTATTTTTTACGTAATTCAAATTTTATAATACCAACGCATATATATATATATATATATATATATATATATATATATATATATATATATATATATATATATAATATTTACAAAAATAAATGTATTAGTTCTTTCAAGAAATGTTTAATCAAAATAGTCAAAACTCGTGCTCGAATGAAGAGCTAGTTTGAAAAGCCAAACAGTGAATTCTCACAGTTTTTTCATACCATGATCAATTAAAAAAGCAATTTTGTTTTCATCCTCCCTGTTGAAGAAGGTCCAATTTAGGCTTTGAGTCATCTTTATTGTTATTTTTTATTCTTATTTTTCCTCACTTGAAATCGAGGAAAATGGCGTATGAATTAAAAAAAACTGTATGGAAATCAAAACTTAAGCGAGTAGGCACATGTGACCCCTAACCTGCCTGGCAAAAGGTGCATCAAGATTAAATGTAATTATGAGTGGTAGAGGTTAGCCATAAACTTGTGTAGCCAATACAAATACATTAAAACTTGACAGACGGTGAGTGATTGCAGGTTGAAGACACACAGAATCCCACCCATTTTGAGGCTACATTAGCCAACAGCAATACAGTAGGCATGGTGTAAAGTAAGCTTTTTTTTCAGTTTAACAAAATTACACGTAGGCTTAGCCTCTGTAGCCTCTTATGCTCTGCCGCCACTGGAAAGTTAACACAGTCAGCAATGTATTTACTGCACCTGCTAACACAGAATATGTAATATCTGCGTAAATAGAAATTAAAAATGTGATAGCTTTGCTAGATTCAGGGTAGCCAAAGTTTAGTATTGGCTGATTTGTTGGGAGCCCTGAGGTCTTGGACCAGTCTGAGGTCAGGATTATTTGTATTCACAGGGATATAAAAATACCCAGCTACCTTGGTCACAGTACAATATATATTGCATAGTATTCTATATAGTAAAGCAGTTGTAAACGGCAGTATGTCATGTTTTTCAAGACGCATCTCAACACTGTAATTTACATTATTGTTCATTTATTGTAGAATGCAAGTGTTAGAAGTTATCTCATTTCTTATGGTTACCTAAAGTCCTACATATTTTTTTGCTTTTATCTTTGTTAGATGTGGTTTAGCTCTCGGCTTTGCCTCAGGACAGAACCTCTTCAGTAGGCTGGTTTTATCAATAAATGATAGACCCGTCAATCATAATTTCTTACTTTAGCCAGAAATTTACTTATATATATTATATATATATATATATATATATATATATATATATATATATATATATATATATATATATATATATATATATATATATATATATATAATGAAAATAAAAAAAAAACATAATACCCTAAGCAATTTTCCAATCACCTGTCAACATTTGAATAGAATGTTTTATTTTTATGAACATGCTAAGGAATATGAAACACTGAAATCATGGTATATTATTAACTATGCTAAAATGTTAACTATGCACACCAGTTAAAAGACTTTGCATTGTATCCTTTTTTGTTGCATAGGTCACACATTAATCCAAAACGACTGCTTCATATGCCATGCCAGGCTTCAAAAAAAAAAAAAAAAAGAATAATAATAGGAAGGGAGCAATACTGTCGCAGTGTTTAGAGATCTTGCATACATAATCGTCAGCTGACAAAAGGTTGTCAAAGGCTGTTCCTTGACTCTCATGGGGCTGTTTGTTTAATTTCATAAGACGCTTTAACTGAAAGCAACTCAAGGTTGTTTTAGTCCTGAGTGTAATTGACTTTTTGAAAGCTATGTAGGAGGAGCAGAGTCTGGAAATTTGCTCTTGAAGCTGATGCTGTGTGATACAAGTAATCTCTGCTAATTAGTCATGGAAAATGTTATAGAGATAACTAAATAAGGTCAACATTTTGATCAGCTTTCTGATAAAAGTAACCCCTAAGGCACTACATAGCAGCAGTCACAGCAAAGGTTACTACGAGTTAAAGACTTTGATTATTTACTTAAACATCCTACCTACAGGTTTAACAATAACTTTTGGAATCATTTTCATATACATTGATATTTAATAATGAAGCAACAGCATTGATCTGCAAATCTTTTTTTTCTGTTCAGTACTATTGTATTTGCCCAGCTTACAGTATGTTGTTTAGTATCTGTGAAACATAAACATTTTGGCTAAGGGACTAATTAGACGCACATGAAGTAGTGGAACTATAAGTGATAAAGCCCTAAAGCAGATACCATGCTTGTGTGCAAACAATGGGCCAGCTATTCAAAGCTGTTGCATGCATTTGCAAGTCTGTGAAATTCAATACAGCATGAAATTGCTAAAAATCCTGCAGAAAGGAAAACATTTAAATTAACCTTAAGAAGCTACATGTAGCAATGCTGATCAGCATATATATTTCACCTGATGCTTTAGAAATAATTGTGAAGCATTATATTATATTCATATTGCACAGCCTTGCTGAGGTATTACACATCTTGATTTCCCATGTAAAAAAAAAAAAAAAAAAAAATCCATTGTTAAACCAATATAAGAGCCACAAAGTTTGTATTACAGGTCATTATTGTATGTATTGTCCTTATTGTATTAAAGGTCCTTATTTATCTGGTAGAGTTAACAGTGCCATGGGAGGGTGCTGTGGATGAGGCGTATGAGAGGAAGAAACTTCGATATTCTCAACCATCTGCTGAAGTGAAACATGGTGGAGGATTTGTGGCACACTCTACAACCCGGTTTCTCAGAGATGTCGGGTTCAGTGGTCAACAGTGAAGAACTTATCTGAAGCAGCAGAAAGGAGCAGTAACTGTCTGTCATTGAGACAGAAAGATTCTGGCTAGGGATCTCCAGCACAGTAGAAAGAAAGCAACGCTGATGTACGGGTAAGTAAGCTGGACTGAGTCGAGTGGGGGTGATAATGCGATGCCAAAATCACTGTCGAGCCCTCTTGAGGTGTTTTGGGCTAGTCGACGAAACACAGAGGATGGAAGGTGCCCATTTGAAGACTCCAGAGATGTTCCCTACTTAGCTCAATCCAAACGGTTGTCATGCTGATGCGCTGGGAAGACCCTACTGTGGTTGATCCCCGGAGCCAGCATCACAGCCGTTGTTTGTGCTGATGCGCTGGGGAGGCAAAATAAGCTGATCCCTGGAGCCAGAATTACACTTCAGCCATCAACCGAAGAATATCTACATCTTCAGATGGAAAGAAACGCAAATGGATGGAGAGGCAGATCACATTAGTTTACTGTAAAGCTACGTCTTAGTTGGTGCTTATCTTGGTGAGAGCAGAGTACAAATCCGCATCATCTACTCTCATCTACTCTCATATAGTGGAAATCAAATCTTACAACATTCCCCCCTTCTTGGGTTCCTGTGGCAATGATGATATCAATACAGTAATTATTATATCCTGCCGACGGTCCCCCCAAAAACATACACCAGACAATACGAAAGGTAAGTCTACATTGTCTACAAGTCTTAACATTGTGTAATTCTTTTTATACTTTAAATCTATTTGTTCTTGAGGGACAATACACACAATGAAAGCTATGAATCTATTGAATACAAACTTAACGTGACTGATGCATTTACACTCCCAATGCATTTTAATCACCTACTTTTTTTTTTTTTAAAAACTTAAATCTGAATGAAAATACATTTTGGTGAGCCCTCACAATTTATATGAAAGAATATAGATTAGATGTTGCTGAAGTGCTTTTTTTTGCATCCAGTATTCTACTGCTCCCATGCCACCACTTTAAATGGAGAGAAACCAAGTTTAATTTAAACATTCCTAAATGAAAAAATTCAAAGTGTGAAATTCATCTTGTTTTATGAATGCAGCACTGAACCAGCCTGCTCGCTTATCATTATACCAGGGATGATTCCGAGCTTTTCATTGAAGTTATTACCTCCTATCATTCTACCAAACACTATAGGACTTCCAAAGGTAAATAATAGTTTTTTCATTTCAGTATTTTGTGAACATGAATACCGTTTAAATTTACATGCATACACGAATGAATGTGATGGGATTCTAGCACAAGCTAATACGTATAGTTAATCTGGCAGGGGTTGACCTAGCAAGTGATGGTATGTTGAACCTAATCATGCTTGCCTAGGAAAAGTAGGTTGTATCTGGCATAGTAAGCATGCTCCCATGTTGTGCTAAAAAAACAAACAGCTCTCAGATTTTGATTGCAGTTTCTAAGGATATGACCTCGTAGGTAGGTCTAGACCTAGACATGTCGTTTTTTTTTTAACTAGAAGGAATGATAAAGGAATCCAAATGTTCTTTTTCATATGAAATCAAGACTTAAAAATGATTAGCTAACAACACATACTTTTTTCACTTTTTTTATAGTTGGCAAGCTATCACTCTGGCTCTTAATATGGACACATACAAAGAAACAATGACACTTATTATGGGATGTCTTTGACAGGACTAAACAATTCTAAGAAATAACCTCTATTTGTGTCCAACCTTTTTTCATTGAAGATGAAAACATTGGAATACCATGGCAGATATTAAGTGTTACAATATCTACATATATGCCAGACTAATCCAAAATACAGGGCTGACATAAAGCTACTTCCCTTTGGTTATAACTACACATGCTGTTACCTCTCTAGCCTATGTAAAGTGCTGATTTATTGTACTGGCCTACAAGCAGCCTTTCTAGCATCTATACATTTGTGTGTATGAGGCTCCATGTCATTCATTCAGCATTATATTCATTCGGCAGTATTGATGTTAACACTCACAGTTAATTTACCATGCCATTGGGCTGCAGAATCGTAAACTTTGTTCCCTATGCTTGTGTATGTGCCTGTGGAAGGGTGGTGGGTAATTAACTGACACAGGAGACAGACAGGTGGATTTGGCAACACCGCACAGGTGCCCAGTTTCATTTTCGGGGTGCTATTTTTAAGTTTATCCCGCAGATGGCGCTGTGGGTCCGTGGTCTGATTTACCAACGATGGTAAACAGAAACACGGGCATACCAAGTGATGGTACACAATAACGGCGCCTTGCAGGTGCTCAAAGAAATAATAATGAAAACAGAAGGCAAAAATAAAAAGGGAAAAAAACAGCACAATAACAAAACTACAAATAAAAGGTGCTGCACTCTGCAGCAATATCCTGGTCGCCGCTGCCCATGTGACCCAGATCTCCGTCCTACGCTGCCGGCTACCTAGCCTGCTCCGCTAGACTTTTAAGGGGTCTGACCATGGGTTCCCCGCCTCACTGTCTCGCTGTGACACTTTCGTTTCTTTTTCTCTCCTGGCTGGTTCTCGGTCCGGGACCAGCGTTTAAAAGGGCAAACCTGAGGAAACAGCAGAGCGTTATTTTATAGGACCAACAATCTCCCAAGACTCGCCTCTCAGCCATTCAGAGAGGGGGAAAGTCCACATACCCACTTTCCCACCTCCCCGTGTCACTGCCATGACTCACAGGCGGTTGTTGGACGACTGCAGCCCTCTTCCTGCAGCCCTGTGAATGCGGCTGCAGAGTCAGCACAGATCTCTCCCTGCTACAGTGCCACTACCAAAAATCAAGTTAAATGTTGACCAGATAAGCCACAGGCCTCGCATCTCAGCCTATAAATGTATTCTCTTCATCACTCTTTTCCCTCATTTCAATGAAAATTACAATGGACAAAATAAAGGGTTCTTAGGAATAGAAAATACAGTTGGATTTTTAAAACTGAAATATTAATAATAAAACAGTATCTAATAAGATTATAAGATGGCAATGTCTGTGTATGGCTTATATCCACACACCTGGCATGTAAACATTTCTACTTGTGTCGCCAGTCCCTTATAGACACTGTCACTTCAACCTTATATCATATTACTCTGTACACCAAGCAGCAGACTGCACAGCATCTGATACAGTGCAGCTTCAATCCAGCAATAAATGCTTCCCCTTCTAAAAGAATTAAAACAATTGGTTGGGTGGTATTTTAATACACTTGCCCTTTACCATGTCACTTCAAGCACTGCTTCTGTTTAAATTAACCATCATTGATCTATCTTTAATCCTTTAGATCGAGCAAATGTTTATGCTGCACTGATGGTTTTAAATGTTTTTTTATGACAAGCAATGCTTTATTCTTAACTTCAGAAGAAAGCTCCCACATCATTTTTACTCTCCCTCTGACGTGGCAAAGAGATTCTGTTGACATTCTTTATTAAAATTCATGGATGTGACACAATACCCTTGAGTAATACTTTAACATAATTATTTTTTCTAGTAATTTTAAAATGATGAAAAGAATTGGATTTAAAATCTTATTATAATTAGATACTTGTGCTGTCAGTCACTGAATTACTTTGTCTAAATGACAGCTTTTTTCCGCATTTTTTCTCTTTAATAAAGTATTTGTTTTGTTATGCTGTTTGATGGAACTCTGAGCAATAAAGACACAAAAGAGATCAACATGGTGCATATGCTTCACAATGCCTTGCTGTTAAAAAGGCTTCAAGCACTTTTCCATTAAAATCAGTGCATGTAAAATGACCTAACTGTGCCCACAAAGTAAATAGGTTAATGTATGTATTGAAGAATAGGTCTACTGCCTCTAGCATGTAATTAGTAACATATCTGTTTACATAATGTATTTCTTGTAAAAGTAATTTTGGCATGCGTTCTGCTCTTCATTACTGCCAATATACCGTTGTTTTCATTTTTATTGGTGACTGGTCAGTTAAGCCGAGAGCTTAGCTTTTGTGTCAAGGTGCATTTTTTTGTTCCTTATCCAACTATCTCAAGAAGTAACAAATTAAAGGGATTTTTGAATGCTGCGTCACTACACTAGAACCAAATGTATTTATACCAGCAGAATTGATTTCCAGGTATACATTACATTTTCATGCTTACCTTTATTATGAATGCATCAATGACATTAATATGTAATAATTCAAACTAAATTCTACATGCATTGCATTTTTTACATATATAAGGTTATTCATAAACATTGCCCATAGGAGAAAAACAATATTACAGAAATGTAGTTTTTGTACATACTTTGGCAGTATATTCCCAGTATATTCCCATAAGTCACAGAGGCCCTGTGCACTACTGAAGCTATCAATAATCAAACCACTCTGTATACCTGGTAGTGCATAATTCCTAACAGTGGGCTGCTGCAATATCATTTTATAATTACCAGCCATGATGTTTGCCACATTCTATCTGAGAATGGATTATAATGGATACACTGTTTTTTCGAAGAGATAATGTACGGAATAGAAACTGATGGCCAGCCACAGCAAACATTTATACTTTGGGAAAGTTCAAATCTCAACTGGTTTCTGTGGATATATTTGACAAAATATCTAACCTTAAATAGCTGAGCGCTGCAGTTTCCTACAGTGGTTTTACAAGGGTAACCAAGTGAGCTCAGATAAATTGTTGGTTAAGTGCAGCTATCTATCTACTGACAAGTAAGCACTGACAGGTCTGCATCTGCCTCGACTGCAGAGGGTCTATGTTTATTTCTAACAAGGCTACTATTACTAAGAGATGGATGCCATCCTTTTCAGTGTTACTTATGATCGTTCATTATGAATGGTGACAAAATGCCTTGCATCAAAAGACTTTAAAATAACTTTAACACATTCCTGTATACTCTATACTAAAAATACCCCAGTAACACAATAGGAGTAAATTTCTTGTTCCAAGAATAAACCATTTTTTAAAATATACTTTGAACTGTCTGTTTTTGAATTTAATAAAACAGAAGAGTTACAGTTGTCCTAATCCAATGCATTTTTAAGTAAAAGGTTTAAAGATTGATAGGGGATTTTTCCTGGAATTATTCAAATGGTGACTTTGTCCTCAGTTCAGCTCCCAGACAATCTCGAAGTACAGCTGGCATGCCAGAGTGTAACCATTACCTGCCCCCTGTAACATGCCAACTGGATGGAAGAAATGCTTGAATAAAAACACCACATGTGGTATTTCTTCTGTCTACTGGGAGTACTGCAGAGGGAGAAAGCATTACATAGAAGTGATTACTTGAGCGTGGCAAGTGCATGGATCATATGAGTATCTGTTACAAAATAAAAAAAAAAAAGATAAGTTTTTAAATCATGTATAATTTAATACCGGCAACACATATAATTATCATCTAGTAAACATTTGTAGTAGACAGACTGAATTTTCTCTTCTGAAAGATCAGGTGGGTTTGCACTGCATACGGCTTAGATTCTTCACATATTCCTACTTAACATCAACTATAAAGTGAAAACTCTGAAGCTAAATAAGATATGTTGTGTGTAAGCCTATGTAAGATCGTGAAATTACACTATATACAAGTAGCGGTACAAATCATAAAGCAGCAGTAGTTATGAAACACAATGCAAACAAACTGAAGTAAACAATATGTAAAATATTGATGAGCTGCATGCCTTGGAGATTACCTGTTATCAAGAACAGTCATGGTAAATTGAAAAGCACCACCAGTGATCTTGTTGGAAAGATGGAATCTCCTCAAATTCTAATGTAGTTATTCAAGCAGGATAGAGCCTGTGATATATACATCTCATTTCAAGGGGGTCCTGGAAAGAGAGGGTGGAAAGAAATAACATAAAACCAATGGCAACAAGAGACAAGTGACAATCAAACAGGACAAAAACAGCGTAAAGAATCATAAAAACAGTAATACAAAATATAAGCATAAAAAAGTAAAACAATTCCAATTGACATGATCTTGGTCATAGTTTGCAACCCTGGTCAGATTTAAAATAAACAGTTATGAGTGATTTAAATGGGTATTATTGTGAAGAGGCTGTTTTTATGTTTGAAGGCAATAGATTCCAAAGATGAGATGTCTGATATACAAAGAAACATTGGCAGATGTTAGATCTCAATTCAGTAATTTTAAAAGTATGCACTTCATTTGATCTTAGTGCATAGGTAGTTACATGTCTGTAACAGAGCTATTTCCAGTGTACACCTTATAAACACAAAACATGGGCCACCCCAGTTTCATAGAGAGTACAGTGGCGCTGGTTGTAATTTGTATTTAGTATAAATCTAGAAAGACTATTATAGATGGGAACCTTGTCATACATACAGTATGTATACTTGTGAACAGGATGGCTTGTGGTGACATCAGACCAGGACATGAATGGACACAAGGCAGTACATGAGGGCAAATGAAACACTGGCTGCACTCAATCTTTATTATATAATAACACTTTTAAATAATAAACAAAACAAAACAGCTCGATGGCCAAAATAACCCAACACAAACAAACACAATACAAGCACCCTCAGGATGGTAGGAAAACAGGAAAGCAGCACGGATAGCTCAGGTCTCTTCTAACACCCTCCTCTAACTCTGCGAAACCCGAGGTTCTTATAGTGATGGCTGAGGAATTAACTAGCTATCAATTATCTTATTAATCCCTCTGCCAAATTTTGCATGGGTTTAATAAATCTGTGTTACTGTCAGATAATTTAATAATTACTAGCCGACAGACATGCATTCTCATGAGAGGTACTGAATACACAATACATAATAAAACACAGTACTCATAATAATACCAACAACAATATATATATATATATATATATATATATATATATATATATATATATATATATATATATATATATATATATATATATTGATATTGAGACACGCTGTAGTGACAGAAACAAGTTTTCCTTCAAGAGATGGATTCTTTCTTTTCTTTCCGTTGTCCCCTACAGGTCTGGTGGTCGTGACAATAAAATACAGTAATCATAACACACACACACACACTTAGGGCTGGTGCACCCCATCAGACTACTGAATCAATATTGTTTATTTGTGTCAGTTGTTTGCCAATTCAGGTGCCTCTATAGGGGAGGCCCATATCCTGGAATGCTAACCAAGAACCCGGTTCCACATACAGTCGTCAAACTGTTCATATTCACATCATATGCACCTGTAGTAATGGCTTTCTGCATAAGATATTAATCATGTAACAGATTATTGATCAATACGTTTTTTCATTATGTTTAGAATGTGCTTTAATATGGTTTTATATTGTTTCTATGCAGTATTGTGTAAGTTTTGAGTTCTTTCATTTCCCATTGGCAAAACCAGCTACATTAATGGTTTATTAAGTTGGGACTCTACACTGGGCAGGTAAAAGTGTGCTGCTTTACCAGCCTGTGGTACAAATACATCTGAGCGGCGCAGTACTACTCAGACTGTGACAGAATAATACCAATACACCTGAGCAGCACAGTGCTACTCAGACTGTGACAGAATAATACCAATACACCTGAGCAGCGCAGTGCTACTCAGACTGTGTCAGAATAATACAAATACACCTGAGCAGCGCAGTGCTACTCAGACTGTAACAGAATAATACCAATACACCTGAGCAGCGCAGTGCTACTCAGACTGTGACAGAAAAATACAAATACACCTAAGCAGCACAGTGCTACTCAGACTGTGACAGAATAATACCAATACACCTGAGCAGCACAGTGCTACTCAGACTGTGACAGAAAAATACAAATACACCTGAGCAGCACAGTGCTACTCAGACTGTGACAGAATAATACCAATACACCTGAGCAGCACAGTGCTACTCAGACTGTGACAGAATAATACTAATAAAATAAAAGCAAGTCCACAAATAAAACCATGACGAGACCCTGATTGGTGAAATATGACAAATCAGTAATACTCAGGTTTTGATCTATAGTTAACAAACCACAAGCCTTCAAAAATGACTTCTGTAGAGTATTGCTGTGACAGATCAGCTGTGTGAGTGCCACGACCTCACCACCTTCTGCTCATAATGAGTTGTGCGGTCTTCAAGAGACTGCCTTGTACACGCAAAACATCGATCCTCCAATTTAAAACGGTCGTTTAGCTTAGAGTAACATTCTTAAATATGTTATTAATTTAGTACAAATATATTGCTGATTTAAATTATGAAAGTTCAAAGTCTGCAGAGACGTGAAAATGAAATCTAAGATGGCCACCTGATAAACTAAACTACATTTGGTTCATAAAAAGCAGTTTTGTACATGTTTAAAACATTTTTGTATGTCTTCATTTCAGACATGTTTAAGTTATACGACAACTGATTACAAAAATAAATTTGATCTTTTTTTTCGGATAAAATCTAAAATTACATTTGACCACCCTAAATTGAGGCAGGCAGGTGTATAAAAGCAGATTGAAATGTTTGTTGACTGTCTGAAGGCTAAATTCTCTGTGTTGTTTTATTTTGTTCCAGTGTTTATATTTTATCTTTGTGAATAAAATACACTTAAAACAGCTTTTGTGTCTGGTTCAAGTATTTCAAGGGCGCAGACCATCCTAGCCCATCCTTGGCCTATAATATATATCCGGGTATATATATATATATATATATATATATATATATATATATATATATATATATATATATATATATATATAATTATGAATATATATATTATTCTTGTTCATATATTTAAAGCATAAACGAGGAAATGGAACATCTGATATGAAACTACATTATTTAGTTTACATGAAGCAGGCTTGGTTTATATTTATGCACAATTGAAGTGATTTGTCACTACAGCATTTTAATAATCTGTTCATTGAATGTAACCCCTGTTATGAATCTAAATATTCTTGTAATGTACTTCAATGTTAAATGGGGTTAAATGGTATATTTAGTCCAATACATAATTTATTTAGTTATAACAACATGTATGCTATGTATACATATAGTTATGAATAGGTATTTTTTCCTGTCTGGTGAAATGCAATTTAAAAAAGGTGAAAAGTTTGTGCCTTGTTACATATTTTATGAGTAAAGATTAGTTGTTACCTGATGCTCCATGAGCCAGTCATATCAACAACATTGGGTTGTTAAAGGTCAGAAGGTTTTTCCCTGTGGGATACTGAAGGTTCCACAATTGAGCTTGTGGTAGACAAACAAAGTATCAGGTGGGAACTACCCTGTATTTAAATAACCCCATAAATAAAGTCAAGGTTAAAAAGTATTTAAGACAAACACAGCTAGCAACAAACATACAGCCAATGGTGAAGTAAACATTTCATTCCATCAATTGACATACCTGTATAGCTACAGCAGCTGAAGTTGTCATGGAGTGAGTTATCACAACCACTTCATGCATTATATGAAAAGGTTTAACAGGTAAAAATGTATTTCCTTGGGTGACACAAGAAGAGTCCCAGTGTAGTATGTACTTGGGCAGAAAATTAAAGAGCGTTCACAATTAAGGGGATAGAACCAGACCAGGTACTGATTGTCAAGAATCTATTGCCAGTGGTCAAGTCCTGCACAAAAGCACCTGCCAGAGTCTGACACAACAACTACTTGGAAGACCTAATCAGGCACAGTCCCAGTGACTAAGAACACTATGCTAATGGATGATCAGGAGACTGGAAACCCAACTAACATAATATATTTAGGACACGTACCATTAAATCAACATCTTGATAAGGAGGACAGAATTTGCTTGTACATCCGTATTAATGACAGCTTGTTTTGGACGATAAACCTGTAGAAATGTATGTAAAAAATAATTCAATCGTAATTACTATAAAAGGTATTTTACTTAGAGAAGACCAAAATCACAAATGACAATCTCATTAAAAAGTAATTTCTCTTCTGCTGTGCTATTTTATGTTTTTAAATCTGTCTCCTGAGAATACCTCATTGAAATGCTCAGGCACTATGACCTAGGAATGTTAATCTAAACACATACATTTATCTCTGCCTTGTCACCATTTTAGCCTGTGTCTTCTGATCAAACACTTTAGAAAGCTGGGCATCCATCACTCTATTGCCATTGCTCTAGCTTGATTCATGGATATAATGTAGGAGCAATAGTTATTTAAAGCAGCCTTTGTAAAATGCTGCACAGACTGTGGCCAGTATTGACCTACAGGTGCTACACATACATGTATTACCTTGCAACAAACTATAGCATTACAAATAATGATTGTGTTTTTTAGCTTTGCTGATATACTTGTCAAAATGAATTGTGTTTATTACATAATCTGCACACCAACTAAAACAAGCTTGTGGCTATGCTGAGGTGTACATATAACATCTATACTGAGACAGTATACAGTATCTCAAGATATATCCATTTGGCATCTCTATAAAAACAAGTGAGGCCTGATTCTTCAAGGATTGTACAGTTCAGCCAAATTTAATCTAAGACAAAAATGCATGTAGTTTATTTGTCAAAAGCATGTATTATAGACACAATAAAAAAAATTAAAAAACACTTAAATTAAATGGTAAAAAAACAGGTAAATTAAAATGTAACTGCTGCTACATGAAAAAAATGGGCATCAGTTGAGCAACTGTGCTTTATTATTATTATTATTATTTATTATTATTATTATTATTATTATTATTTATTATTATTATTATTATTATTATTATTATTATTATTATTATTATACTGAATGATATTTTTTTACTTTATAACATATCATGGACAAACTAAGTGCTTTTAAAGTGGTTGTGTCTTGCTCAATAAGAATTAAAATGACACATTAGGACTTCAAAACTATCAAAATCCATGTTAAATAAACACTAAGCCACTGTCTGGTCAGAGATACATTATAACAACACTACAGGTGTTAGCCCCGCCCGCTTCTGATGATGTCATCTGATTCAAATCCCAGTACGAGTATTGGTTTCTGAGGAGTATATGAGCAATGGTTTCTCTGCACACCCCATAATTTGAACAGACTGATATGGTGTTCCACTAATATACTTCTTTATTTACTTTTTATTAATTTCATCAATCCAAGCAGCAGGAAGGTTGTTTTTGCTCTATAATATCTTCAGGCAATCTTGCACTTCTTTGGTCATTCCACCTGCAAAGTGATGTTGTCCAAACCCCAACCAACTGCTTCTCCTAATGACTGACATGCTTGGCAACCAGCATTATGCTTTGATCCCAAAGACACTTAAATGCACTTATCACGTTCACCATGTAGTGCGATAGCTAGACAGACGGACAGAATGTAATGAATTCCCTTTTGAATATTAATAACTTTTCTTTGAACATCTGTTCAATGATTACAAGACAATTTTATATTCAGGAACAGGAACCCAGCCTTTTTAAAATATTTCTGTACACCAGGTTCCAGAATATTATTGTGCTCTCATTAACCTCTTTCCATTTAAAACACATTTTTTTCAGGCCTTTGTGGATAAACAGAATGTCAGAACAAAACAAATTACATTATTACAGAAAAATTACAAAACATTATTTCTCCGTGTTATTTATTTATTTATTTTTTTGTGACACGTATACATTTGAACAATGGGTTCATGAATTAGATAACAACATAGTTTTAGTTTGACTTTGGCATGTTAACTGTGCCACATTGATGAAGAGTGCTGTACAAACTGATTACCCAATTATTCAGATTGAGCTGCCCGCAGAAATCAGGGGCTGACAATCAGATGAGTGTTCATCGGGCTAAAAGTCAATTCAAAGTGAAATAAATCCTCCAGACTCTCATGCTCAGCTGAACTCAGAGGATGGGCAGACAAACAGCAATCAGGCGTGCTGGGTGTTACCCATAGTCAACCCAAACAAAACTGAAACCCCACTGATATCTGCATTAATTGTGTTGTGTTAACTTGTATACTCCCTGCACTAATAACTTTAAAACATTAACCTATTTTTTGTATGTGATCCCTTTGTTGCTAAGTTCCAACACAGCCCCGGTTTAGAAACCATGCATCAGTGACATTCAGTATGAAAGCCTGGGGCTTCATAACAATTAGCCTACCACAGATATCTATAACATGACATGTACTGCAACTTGAATTGTGGTTAGAAATAAGCCTTGGTTTTACAGTATTTGCCAAAATTCCCACCTGTCAAATTGACTGACTCCATTTACAGCCAGCACAGAAATTTCAACTTTAATAAACAATAACTGGCATGCTTACATCTCTGTCAATTCTTGACTGGCAAAAGTCAAATAATGTTTTCCTGAAACTGGTTAAGGAGTGCTGGAGGCCACTTAGTATCTGGCCATGGTTCAGTATAGAAAGATTCTGAAAACACAAGATCTGTCTGAGGTCGTTTTCAAAATACTGCTGTTGTGTAAACTGGTGAGACTGTGAGGTTTCTTTTCCATTTCCACTAGAGCAGTTCTGTTTTCACCAGGGCTGTTTGCTTTAAACACACCAATACCTGCTGAATTGCTAAATTCCTATCATACAGGATTATTGGATATAAAAAATATCATACAAAATATTGATTAAGATTTTATAGATAATTATTCTTCTCATAATAGCTGTTGTGAATCATTTTCATTTTAGGGTGCGTGAGGGAAGAAAAGTAATCGTTATATGCATAAATAATGAGGTGGTTGAATATTTGCCTATTTTTCCCCCACCTACAGTTATAACAACCCGGCATCTGACATAGCAAATGTTGACTACACTAGTAATTATCCTCTATCTGGATCAGGCTGAAAACTGGCAATGCAACCATTTAAAGGCAAGACATTGATATTGATTTCTTTCTATGTCAGGAATTAGCATGTGTTCTTTCTCATTCTTTTTAATGAATATGGCCAAGGTCAACACAGGCTTTCAGATCAAATTTTCTCCATCTTAAGGATTAATCAATGGGATCTAGGTGGTTTAGTGATGCAGCTTACATGAAGTATAATTAAAAAATAAATGAATGAAGCATGCCTGGAAAGGAGACCCAATTATTCCAAACACCATAACATAATTTTTGTTCAAATTAATGAAGAATTTGGATTGGTTTATAATTATTACTTTTTTTTACAGAGATACTAAGGGATGTAGATCATATAGCTTTATTTATTAATAATCTAATGCAAGGCGTGAGACGTGATTGATATCTCTCAGTAGCATCTTGACTAGAACAGATGTATACTGAACAAAAGGTATTCCATGCAAGGAGATCAAAAGACACAAATAGGCAATCCCCCTCTGGGATTGGAACAACTAAATCAGACAGAACAAGCAAAAGGTGATCCCTCGGAGTTAGCAAGAATAACAAGTCATAATTAATGCTTACAAGAAAAGACAAAGACAGCTACAAATTAGGAATAGTTTAACATCATCTCAATTTAAAATCCCTACTAGCAGTAAATATGAGATATCCACTGTCACATCTCCATCAAAACACGAAATATTACTTTTAGCAGTTGCCCTAGACAAGACAAAAAATATTTACAACCTTAATCAGAAACCCGGCATGTTTAGTATCTAAAAAAAGGGAATTTCTTCAGGGGACATATCACAGATTTAGAGTAAAATATAAAAAACATAGCAAGAGTTATATACTTTTAAAAGATTTCACTGCTTAACTATTATAATTAGTCTGAATTCGGGGAAGACAGAGCGAAGGCAGAACACCTCAAACATAATCTAACCAATTAAAACATGCTGTAGGAAAATTAGATAGTTTCTCTGTTTGAAACAGTATAAAAACCATGAGTCCACCAGCCATATTTGCTTAGAATTAATCTGCTCAGATTGCTGTGGTCCTGACATGAGAAATAAACAACGAAAGGCTGTTCTACTCATCAAGACCACTGACCATCTCCTGACCATCAGGAATTTAGCTAAGTATAATTCTTCATTCCTATCTGCATTATGGCATAGCTAGGTTATCATGAGTGTGGTGTGATGTGTGCATCCTTTGTTGTAATGTCAGTATATACTAAGTCTGAATTAAGAAACATTTAATTGATAAATTGTTGCCGAATGCCTTACTTTTATGGTAATGTTGTGAGT
Source organism: Polyodon spathula (assembly GCF_017654505.1). Classification (NCBI taxonomy): domain Eukaryota; kingdom Metazoa; phylum Chordata; class Actinopteri; order Acipenseriformes; family Polyodontidae; genus Polyodon; species Polyodon spathula. The sequence continues at coordinate 4,850,151 of NC_054548.1, forward strand.
CTCCTTTTATAAAAGAATCTGCTAAATAACTGATATGTTGAATTGTTTAATACTGACAGGTATTTAAAACAGAGACAAAAAAACTGAATAAAATGATCAGTAATTACACATATTATTTTGTGGTTCCTTTATAAAGCAGTCCTTAACAGAAAAAAATAAAATAATACAATAAAATACATATATTGGAAATGTGCAAAGTATCTTAAAATCTCATTCAATATGGTAATTTTCAAATAAAACCATATATTAACATTGCATGTATCAAAACAAGTTGTAAAGAAAAATATATTTAAATATGTTAGGTTTAGAGTTTGTTTTTAATAGGCCTACTTTAAATCTATTTTTCTGAAGTGTTTACTAACATTTTTATAATACGATATGTACCTTTTTAACCTATTAGTAGTGGTAGTTAAACTAACTTTAATAATATGAAATGCAATTATTCAGTTTTATATTTGCATTCAGCAACATGTGAAAAACAAATACAAACAAGAAGTTTTTTTTTTTTTTTCACAACACTGATTTGCGCTGCGTTTTAGTCCCATATTTCTCAATTCTTGTGAAATCTTTTGGTAGAATATCGTTTCGGACAGTAAGACCTTGAGATCCATTCTCAAAACAAATCCACACCACTCCTCTGTGCGCCTGTGTCCACTGAATTTGGACACAGTGTAGCAGCCTCTATTTTGAACAGTAGTGCGTACACACCCGAGCCACGCTGGGCGGGCTCGGCTTGGTTCCAGCTTGGATGGGGTGTGCAAGTGTGAAAAGGCTATGAGTAAGTGATTTACTGCGTCAATGTATGCACAGTAAATAGCACATGCATCATTATTGTATAGTATTCCTTAACCAATTCCCTAAGCTATATCCCAGGCATAGCTATTTAGATATATGAAGAATTTGTATGGAAGTTAGTACCCATTGCACAACTTTTTAGCGGTGTGGTGGAATGGTTTATGAATTAATTTGTTCCTTTCTCACCTTGTAGTCTGCACTGCATGATTAAAATAACAAAATAACTGAACAGTGAGTCCATTAACATTTTTATTACCAGACTTACCTTCCCATTGAAGTATGTAAGTAGACCAAACAATAATAATAATAATAATAATAATAATAATAATAATAATAATAATAATAATAATAATAATAATAATAATGAATTCCTGTTCTCTCTCTCATGATCCTTAAAGATCTATCATTATAACCCCTATAACTCTCTCTATTTTCTTTTCCAAACACATAGTGTAGAAGGGCCAGTGGGTGGAAGAACTAGCAGTACTCTAAGAGTGACTCTCATAAAGAATTCACTTGGCTGGACACCTCATCATAGAAACTTTAGTGCCCTAAATACAGACACGCAAACACTAGACAGAATAAGTTAGCAACCAGGATTCTTTGAATAGTGAGCGCTAACACTACAGCCCCTAGTTATAAAATAGTGTAGGAATAGAAAACTGGTGGCAGAACAGCTGGACATCTCTGCATTCCTCTACAATGCTGCAATTCAAGATCCTAACAATGCTCCTGAGATCACTGAGTTACAAAAGCAATCTATTGCTGAGCTGGAAAGCTACCAGCAAGACAACACCAGACAATGTGAGAAGAACCCCAAGATGACATGTGCTCAGAGGACCCGCTATGCTGCTATTGGTTATGCAGCCCACTGCAGGCCCTCAGAAAGATTGAAAGCCATACAAAACTAATTGCCTCTCTCACTTCTGATGTAACAAGATTGGAGAGGAAAGTGGATGAACTTAAACAAAACACTGCAGCTGAAATTGTGGATCTACAGATCAGACTAACAGATAGACAACCTCCAGCAAAATATGAAGTGCCAAAAAAGCAGTTCAGCCACCTAATCCCACTGCTGCAACACCATGAGGAAATTACCAGGCTCCATGCAGAACTGCAACAAGTAAAAGAGAATATTGAGAAAGCAAACACAGATATTCCAAAAAGTGAGGCACACATCAGATCAACCCCTCTAGGTCATAATGCCTTATATTAACAATACAGGGAGGAACAAAACAATACAGTGTAAACGCTAAGCCTTAAACACCTTTGCTTCAAAGGAAGGTCACTTGACAAACCTGATAATGATCCAGACTCCCTGGCCCCTCAAAAGTCCTGGAAAGCTAATACAAGCATAGTCAATAGAAAATAATTTTCAGCCACTAAAATTTGTCTTCAAATTGCCTTCTAAGCCACTACGCCACATCTTCAAAAATGGCTTCCGAGTTGTTATGGTTGCACCACAGCCTTGAAACTGCTCCACGGAGCAAGAAGTCCGTACTGCTTTACCTAAGAAAATGCTAACTATGCATTGGAAATGTCACAACCATATTACAGAAGGGTAATGCTTATTAAGGGTACCTAAAAAGAAAGGTGAGCCATGATAAAGAGTTCAAATGTTTGTGTGCATGTAGTTCGATAATAATCTTTCCATAAAAACATTAGTTTAAAACTGGTTCTAGAAATAATGAAGGTACTTCTTTTGTTATTCTGATAGCACTCAATACAATTTGATGTGTCCTTAGGAAATTGTGAAAGAGTTCCTATTGTAATTTTGGTAACTTATGTTGTTTATTGTGAAATCATTCTAGAGAATGTCTTATATGTAATACTAAAGGAGTTACTGTGCCACATGCTATAGTACTGGGAAAATCTTAAATGGGAAATTACGGAAGAGTTCTCGTTGTAACGGTTGAAAAATTAAGGAACAGAGTATTGCCTTTTAAGAACCACAACTTAAATGCTCATTGTATGCATGCAATTTACAGTTTTATGCTAAGTGGTTTTGAGAGAATCTCTTGTGCTTCGTTCCATAGAAGTTGCTTTGACATATTACTCAATGCTATTATTGTTTGGCTGTATAATGTTTGTCACATCGGATGAATAATTATTGTTTAAACAAACTGAGTTGTCTCAATCACAAGTTTGATTATATATAGCAACCTGAGGCTTCAATCAAAGGGGAATTAATAACCTACTGTTAGTTATAGCATATACACCTGATGTTATTTTCAGAGGCTGACACCAGAAAGGGTGCATGTACTGTAATGAATACTAATGGTCAAATTCCTTAATAATTAGAGTAAATAATATTTAGCTGTACCTTCCCCTTACAGGGATGTTTTATTTTTATAAAACAAGTTTGCAGTTTGTAAAAACTTTTTTTTTCAAAACACTGCTTAACCTTATTGAGAATAGGGCTGTGAGGTGTGTGAGTAAAAATGGATTTTCCAGACATCGATTTACGTGTAAAAAAAATAAAAATGTTATTTAATATTACACGGAAAAGAAAAAAAAACAATAAAGAAGGATGTGAGGGAGGGAGTGCTGGAGTAATCAAAAATAAAGGAACGGAAGCCTCTTAGTCCTCTTCGTGATCTGCTCAATCCAAAATGAAACAAAAAGGAATAAAAACAGAAAAGAGCAAAGTTAGTAAGGCCTCCGTCTGTAATTAAAAGTAAATAACACAGTCCAACCCCGCACGTACTTCCCTCCAGCCTTTTTTTCCCCGCCTCTATTCCTCAGGACCAACCCCGAACACAGTAGCACGTCCCCTTTAGTATGCAAACCCCGCCCCGGTAGTCAGTGGATCACCAATCCCAGACTGACAGGTATCCTTAACTTCACTTGACTCCAGTGTTGCCCCTCATAAAGATGACTTCTGTCATGGTCACAAGACCTTGGTAAGGGAAGTCCCGAGTTGGTTTGATGCCTTTTACTGTTGGGAGGCTGAATTCCAGACCGAAACCCCTTTGACTCATCACAAGGGCCCATAACGTAAAACAATTAAAATAGATGGTTTTACTTTTATAGGAAATGACAATTCTCTGTATTCGCTCCTTACAATTTAGTTGCTCTGCTGTAGTTGTTAAAAAATACTCCTTTAGAAGATTGTGCCCAAGTATAATCTCATAAAACAATTTTCAATAAACTGTTCATCAGGGGAAATAACAACTGTGACTTTTCTTTTAAGCTACTGAAGAAAGATTCAAAACACTGCACCCAATACAATTAGCAATGGCCGTTACTAATTTAAATTCAGTTCTGGCTGTCAGCTTACAGTTATTGTTAATAAATGCAAAGTCCTCAGTGTAAAATCAGAAAGGGTTTGTTTACAGTTTCAATCTTGCCTTATACAAGTGCTTGATCGGTGTAACTGATTGGATGACTTAAATAGCCTTTGTTCCTGAAAGTGATGTCTAATTTTCCTCCGAATGTCAACTCAGTTTCCAAAACCTCCCCTGCAGTGAGACAATTCTCCCCCAGATTGTAAATACACAGATCCAATCAAAGTCACACAACGGATCTTATAACCCCATTTTCACCAACCAGCATAGTCTTTGATTTAAACCTTGAAGAAGCAAACACTTGACTGATTCTGCATACAAAAGATGCTGCAAAACAGGGCTAGAGTTAGTTCATAGTTTGATGCTATTGATCCACTTATTTGGGCAGCTGTTCTATACATTTGACCACTGGCAGAAACGATGACAGGGATTTCCAGTCTACTTACTTCCACACTGCATTGTGCAGACAGTAAAGGAAATATCCTTGGATTTCCATACTATGACAGAGTATTTCTGTGGTTATGATAAGACAAGCTGTTGGAAGTTATATATGAAAGAGCATTGTCTGCTAAAGGATATTGGAGACAAGCTCCCTAGCTCTGCTGAATATTTTGCCTACCTTTCAGCATTACATTGCAAGAGAGACAAGTGTCAAATTTAGACTTCTCGCAGGTGGAAAAACATGGATTTGATGCACTACTACACACCAGACATGATCTTGTTCTTTATGCTTGCCTAGCACTTGCTGTTAAAAGAAAAATCAAGTAAAACATGTGCTAGGGACAATCAACCAGGAGATTCAGAATGATTTACAGATTTTTCAGGATGTAACAGTTTTATCAGTTATTGACATAAACATCCTCATATGAAAAGTATTGGTGTATACAGTTTTGTTGAGGTAATTTGGGAATGTAAATCAAACTTAGAGTCATGTAAGGCTGTTTTCATTGTTTGGAAATAATATATTGAACAAACAGAAAGGTGATAAAAGGTTACTTACTTGAGGTTGTCAAATAAGGAGATGGGTAGGGGGGGGTAGTTGTATTTTGTTTTAAAAATGCACAGTCTTGCCTGCCTGACACTGTATTGTATAGTCACACACTAATCAGCCTTACAAAAATACAAACAATACAAAGAGAGTGTTTACGAGTCAATATTAACAAATAAATAGCATTTTGACTACAGAGGCGCTAGTTAGCTAGTGCATTATCCAGCTATGTTAAGCTGGAACACCATCCAAGTGGCTAGCCAGGCCTAATGATTGAACTCTGATAGTCACTGTGTGTCTGATTGTGCGTCTGTATATTAATAATGCTAATGAACCAGTCATCCTCCATGATGAATAACACCTTTAGGCACATCAGCTTGAATGCAAATTTCATTAGTGTTAACTTTGCTTAAGTCTCTGCTTATTTTCCTGACAGTTTTTTATATACTGAGACAGTTCAAATAGGCTTCACTTTTTCTTTAATTGTAGCAATCATGCTGCCAGAGAGTTTTTTACTATTTCCATTACCCTATGTAATGCTGACATTACAATTGTAGAATGTGCAACTGGTTATTAACCAAAAACAAATTGTGATTGTGGGCCCTATTCATGTTAAAGTCTAATGCAATACAACAAACTTTTAGTTGAAATAAACACAAAGCATCCTTTAACACAATTTGAGATGACCTCACATACAAGCTCCATATTTAACCCTGTTGTTATTTATGTATTAATTTCACACTTTGAATCTATACAAGAACAGGGAGACAGATTGCCTTGACCTTATATTCTCAAATAACAGTGTGAACAGAATAGAAATCACGGAACCACTCGGAATAAACGATCACAACAGGATGAAATTTGACATCTACTGGAAATGCAAAACAGCAAAATCCTAAACGCTGGTCCACAATTGGTTTAAACAATCCATTGGACAAAGCATCAGGAAGAAAAGAAATATCTACACAGCATACAAAAAAAAAAGTAAACAGCACAGCAAAACTAAAGGAATAAATGGAAGTGGATATAAATCAAAATGAAGTACTATGAGGATGGGGGGGGGGGGGGCTCTCAGAACTAACAAATCCCTTGGTCTGGATGGAATATATACCGAAGAGTGCTTAAAGAAACAAGGAGGGGTCATCACCAAGCTGCTGATAAAGACAAGCATGTGTTTGAAAAAGATACAATGTACAGCATTCACTTCTATCATCCTATAACTTCAGTTTGCCTAATTAAAAGTTTCAGAGTGAGATGTCTTATTGAAAATGCATAGATATCATTTTCCTATAATGCACAATTTGCTCTTCTTTTGACCAGGCAGTTTTAATGTCAATTTCAGTCACTCCACTCAAGCAATCATGACTAGTTAGTTGGAAGTGCATTTTTGGGGCTTCTGTAATACATGTAAATATGGATTTTAACAATAGGAAATCAATTACATTTGCATTATCCTTTACTTATTCATAACTAGTTTGTGATTGTGTTACTGTCCTCCTTTATATTGCTGAGTATTTATTCAGTCCATTGATTCACAGACACTAGCAAAGCACTCAACAATCATGACTAGCTGATGGTTTATTCTTTTGCTATGCAAGCATTGGCACACAAGCTTGCTTATTTCTCTGAAACAATATTACAGTTCTCATTACCATCATCTTAATGGACAAGCTTTTCCTCTTTTTATGGTGGTATGAATGTGTCACAGTCACAAATTATATGCTTTTTACAAAAGAGATGCCAATAAATGTGCCAGAAAGATCACAGAAAATGATTTCATCTAGTTCCTAACAGGTAATAATTGGTGAGAGTCAGACATGTTTCTCATATAAATGAATGTTGTTTAGGCAGGTACTCACCCTTGTGTAAAACAAGATGCTCTAATTTAACATAATTTCCTGTATTAAAAAAAAACTCTTACATTCAGCACTAACAAAGGGGTAGCTGCATGTCTGTAGCAAGTTTACTTCGGCACTAATTCAGGTGAACCTAACACCTCAGGAATCAGTTTCCACAATATGCAAAATTAACTATTTCACCTGAAAAAGTGGGAGTTCCCATATATAGGTGAAGTGTTTATGCTCAAAATTAGATTGACATTAACTTTGTTGTGCAGGAGAGAGGTGGAGCTCACTAAGTTACCAAGTCAGAGGGCTCCTCAAGACCTCACTTTGTGTATACACAACACACACTCAAGTAGGCTCCATGCAGCAGATGGAGTTATAAGTGTAACATAGGGCTGCATTCACTAAGCTTTAAAAAATAGTTTTTTCAGTCTATTTTTATTAATAAATCATTCATGACATCAGCCATACCATATTGAGTTTTGTCATGCTTTATGTTGCAGGGCTATGAGAGATCCTTACTTATGTAATTGCGTGCTTCATTTGAATTAATCACACATAATCACATTGGCTTTTTCTTTAACACTTGCATGTTTATTTGAGCATGTATTTTATATGATTTGATTAAACATGTACAGTGGCTTGCGAAAGTATTGACCCCCCTTGGCATTTTTCCTATTTTGTTGCCTTACAACCTGGAATTAAAATGGATTTTTGTTTGGATTTCATGTAATGGACATACACAAAATAGTCCAAATTGGTGAAGTGAAATGAAAAAAAATTCTTAAAAATAAATAACGGAAAAGTGGTGCATGCATATGTATTCATCCTCTTTGCTATTAAGCCTCTAAATAAGATCTGGTGCAACAATTACCTTCAGAAGTCACATAATTAGTTAAATAAAGTCCACCTGTGTGCAATCTAAGTGTCACATGATCTGTCACATGACCTCAGTATATATACACCTGTTCTGAAAGGCCCCAGAGTCTGCAACACCACTAAGCAAGGGGCACCACCAAGCAAGCGGCACCATGAAGACCAAGGAGATCTCCAAACAGGTCAGGGACAAAGTCGTGGAGAAGTACAGATCAGGGTTGGGTTATAAAAAAATATCCGAAACTTTGAACATCCCACAGAGCACCATTAAAGCCATTATTAAAAAATGGAAAGAATATGGCACCACAACAAACCTGGCAAGAGAGGGCCGTCCACCAAAACTCACGGACCAGGCAAGGAGGGCATTTAATCAGAGAGGTAACAAAGAGACCAAAGATAATCCTAAAGGAGCTGCAAAGCTGCACAGCGGAGATTGGAGTATCTGTCCATAGGACCACTTTAAGCCGTACACTCCACAGAGCTGGGCTTTACGGAAGAGTGGCCAGAAAAAAGCCATTGCTTAAAGAAAAAAATAAGCAAACACGTTTGGTGTTTGGCAAAAGGCATGTGGCAGACTCCCCAAGCATATGAAAGAAGGTACTCTGGTCAGATGAGACTAAAATTGAGCTTTTTGGCCATCAAGGAAAACGCTATGTCTGGCGCAAACCCAACACCTCTCATCACCCCACAGTGAAGCATGGTAGTGGCAGCATCATGCTGTGGGGATGTTTTTCATCGGCAGGGACTGGGAAACTGGTCAGAATTGAAGGAATGATGGATGGCGCTAAATACAGGGAAATTCTTGAGGGAAACCTGTTTCAGTCTTCCAGAGATTTGAGACTGGGACAGAGGTGAATAGTTATGCACGCTCAAGTTTTCTGTTTTTGTCTTATTTCTTGTTTGTTTCACAGTAAAAAATATTTTGCATCTTCAAAGTGGTAGGCATGTTGTGTAAATCAAATGATACAAACCCCCCAAAAAATCAATTTTAATTCCAGGTTGTAAGGCAACAAAATAGGAAAAATGCCAAGGGGGGTCAATACTTTCGCAAGCCACTGTAACTATTTTGGCTTTTTTTTAACACTTATATATATTTATTATTATTATTATTATTATTATAATACATATTTATTTGATTACAAGGATTTCTTGGATCGCTACTGATTAACTTACCGCAGCTGCAGGTCATTGGTATAATCCAGCGCACGCAATTTAAAAGGAGACTTGCTTCTGAAATGAAAGAGGTATCAAGGGAGAGTGAGTGAAGGACAGAAGCAGAGGAACACAAATGAATAAACAGCTGGGAAGGTGGACCAAGCTGCAGTGGAAAGGATACTGCAGGAGCTTAAAGGCCATTCCTGGGAGCTGATTCTTTCCACTTTGAAAAATAAGTGTTACTATTGCCAAAGGTTAGGGCAATAATTGACAGCAGGGGTTTTAAGAGAAACTGAAGACAATCTCTTGATTGTTTGTTATTGAGTGATGATGCAGGGCTTTTAGTGCTTTGTAATAAGGTCAGATTTTCACATGTTTTGGGGTTTTAACACCTTTTAATAGCTGTTATTCCTATTCACTGCCCTTTAATTATTGTAGAGTACCTATTATTGAGTGAGCTGGGATTTGAACCAGGGACCTCCTACTTACAAATCCTTTTCTTTAACCACTGGACCACAATTTTTTTATTTAAATGTTAAATCAGACAATGTCACTTTACTCACCAAGTAAAGTGGGCTCATCTGGGAAAACTAGAATGCAAAGATGGGATGAAATGCTTCAAGAATTCAGGTCTCCTGCAGATATCAAGTACTTAAAACTGTCACACACATGATGCTCAGCAATGGATCCCAGACCTTTTTAAGGAACCTTTGAGAGTAGAGCCGGACAAATATTTCCAATCCTGCTAGAAGCACTCTGATATCCTGGAGACAAACTGGATACTATGTTCAAAAGACCATTGGAAGAAAAGTAACTGATTAAGGGCAATAATATTGTTATAAAAACACTGTAATAATTTAGATTATGCTGAGACAGCTATAAGCAGAAACATTACTGCAAAAATCTCCGTTAGCCTAAATGAGAGACTCAGTTAAACTATAAAACGCTCACTAATTTAATAACCTTGATGGGGCCTCTTGGAATGTGCACATAGCTGAGTGTATATATATATATATATATTAGTTTTAGAGAATACCTCATACATCCTTATCTTAATAAAAAATAGGAAAAAGCCTGGTACTGCATATTATTAGTTTTAAGGAGTAGCCTGGCATCAGAAAGTATATTATTAATTTTAGAGATAAAGGCTGTCTAACAAACCAGATGTTTTAGATTTAATTAAGCCTTCTGATGTGCGATGGAGAGAAAGTCCTATAAATATGAAAGCAAAATTGCAATTAGTTATCAGTTGAGTTTGGTAACACAACCTAACTGGTCCATCTTTGGAGAACCTCTCTGTGAATCTGACTTCTGCTGTTGTACTGAGAGCCTTGGGGTTGGTCGACTATCCTTTCTTTGTTCTGTTTTATATTTTAAAACATACCTCTCTGCAGGAGGGTAAGCATCATCTTGAATTTATATCTAATCTATATTGAAGCATGATGCTAAAGAATAGCATTATTTTTAGCTTTAGAGATGTTGTTATACTATATGCAATTAGAGCTTGAAGGTACATGTTGTAACTATATTGCTTTATATATTATTAATGCTGTTAGTTTGCAAAGACACCAGGCTGCCTGGACTGTCTATGAGCTAGGATTTGAAGTAGATCTGTGACCACTTGATCCATTTAACCGTTAATAAACTGCAGGTGTTAATATATACTCTGATTCATT